>NW_024704874.1:76650-132259 GCF_018977255.1 Callorhinchus milii
AGCCTTGATTGCCCTTCGCCGGTAGGATTAGCCTCATAGAAGCAGATCGTGAGCAGGAGCGGCGTAAATGTTTGAGGGGAGAATGCAGTACACAGAACAGCAAAACAGAAGCAGAAGGTATAAAATACAGGCAAATAAGAGACATGAACATAAGTACTCACCACCATGTCCAACTGGGTTGCACAGTGATCAAAGTGGTGGGTTCAGCATGAAAGTTCCATAGGTGCTTCCACCTGCGGCACATAAGCGGCCAATTGAATGTTTCAATCCTTTCAGTAAATTCTGCAAAAGCGACACCAAGACTTTCTGCAACAAATCCATCCAACACATGATCATTGAACACATTGAATGGCGTGGGTGACCTTCCCTTCAACCTCTTTCAAGGAGGAGGAATTCAACGAGTCCACTCTCGATCTTTGCTCGGATCTTGGAGCTGAAATAAACATGATGGATAGAAATTTTACCAGACTGAGTCAGGTTGGAGATGAATTTTCCTTGATACTCACTTTCGTCTTGCGGGCTTGAGAGGCTTTGGATCGAAAGCCTTGCAGAAGACGAGGAACTCAATTTAGATATATTTACAATTTGATAGAAAGCAACAATCTCTCCCATATATTCCTAAATTGAACTAGAAGCAAATCCTCATCAGGACAGCAGATCCAACAAAAATGTTCATATCGTGCTGAATGGCTTGGCAGAGCTTAGTATCTCCAATTGCTTTGATGAGAAATCTCTGACCACTGAACTTGTCCCGACTATATACGATTGAACCGCAGCAAACACAGCATTCTTTCTTTGATAAACATAATGTATTTATTTGTAATTAATCAGAGTAAAAGGATATTTGAACGCATACTTCAGATCCTCTCTTAACTTTGTCTGGGTCACCGCATAGATAAATGTGTTTGTGCAGGATCTCAAAAGCTTAAGCATAAATCCCGTCTGTTGGAGGACATATCGAGAGCTGTTGACTTGTAATTGATAATTATAATTTGTAATTGTACATTTCAATTATAGATAATGTTCGTCATCCATAAGAGTATAAAACTTGCTGATATACCGAAGAGTAAAATAATAGATTTTCGTCGCTTTTCCATTTCTGGATCATTCTGTCTGTTCCAATTGTTATTGAACCGGATTCTCCGGCGTGTCCTGCTGGCTAATAAAATGTGTCTGATGGTCAGAGCATTGAAGTGGGAAATTAAAAGAAATACAACCAGAGGAGTGAAAATTCTGTTGAACCATGCAAACACTCTCCATATTGGAAATGTAGAATAGCTCGGTTTTCCAAGGAAGTACAATGGTAAATTGTTAATGATCATCAAAGGAGTAAATACAAAATACCATGGAATACTTTGTGCACAGTTTATCAAAGTCAATGTTATAATAACATAAATAGCAGAATTCACAGTGCAATATATTTTTTTCAACTTCTGATGACAAATAGCCACAAAATGATCGAAAGTGAAAGCAACTGTAAACCAGACTGAACATTTTGTGGCTAAAGCCACCAAAACAACTCTGACACTGCACACAGGAGTGTAAGATAAGAAACTATTATTATTCTTCAATTGCTTCCTAGCACGTGAATTAAATTCAAGAAAAACTTGATCGGCTCCGTTGTCTTTATTTTCAAAGTATTCCAAAACCCTCCTCACTTGATTCATTGACAAATTGGAACATCTCTTACTTCGTCTTGGAATTCAACGACTTCATTCCTCCTATGTTCCGGAAGCATTCGGAATTTAAAGAGAAATTACTTGCCGGAAGATAATTAATCGTGTCGATGAATGGCATTGCTGGACCTGGAGGAGTGAAACTAATCTACGCTGGAATCAAAGTGATCGAACGGCCAACGACACAAACGCACTCTGAGGGTATTGGCTCATGAACAAAAACGTTGGCTTCTCGTTTGATCAAATGAAGAAGGAATGATTTTTTTAGCTTCTGCACACAGCTCTTTCTGGTCACAAATCACATCTGATCTGTACAATGTACGAGTTGAAAAAGATCATTTGATAGCGGTTGGATCCGAGCCCACGTCCGCTTAAAAAATGGAGCCTGTATTCAGCGCCTAAGACAGCTGGGCCACGGTCTACACTGTTTGTGAAAAATGACGATAATTGAGATTGAGTGCGGTGGAGTAATCGAGCTGGAATTCCAGAAGCTGGTGCCTTGTGAATGAAGGTCGAAAAGGTTGCCTGCACCTCCAGTACAGTAATCACAAGGAAGGTAAATGTTATCTCAGTGCAGGAGGTGGGCAACAAACATAGACAAGTTCAGCGTTAGCTCAGTGCAGGTGGTGGGCAGAGACAAACAGTGACGGTAAGTGATAGCTCAGTGCAGGAAGTGGGCAGAGACACACAGGGAAGTTCAGTGTTAGCTCAGTGCAGGAGTCGAGAAGACTGCGGCGTGAAATCCCTGACCTTAAAGCCGGCCATTCAAATACTTTCAGTGAGATGTGGGGTGATGTGGTGCGCTGTTTCTTGTAGTTGAGGGTATGGAGTGACATTTGGGTAAAGGTTGGGCAGACATCAAGTCCTGGACAGGAGCCAACTTCTTCCGGATTAATATTGGCAAGACAGATGCACTTCTGGGCTACGATCAGCGCCTCCTCAGCTCAGGCGCTGAAAAGTATCACCTTTCATGGTTGCACACTACACCTCAGGAGCCAATGCGGAACCTCGGAGACCTGTTCTACCATCTGCTGTCCATCAAACCCTACATTGGTGCCGTGACATACTCCGCCTTTCCCACTCCGCAACATTTCCAGCATCCGCCATTGCCTCTCACCACACACTGCAGTGACCTTATCATCGCTTTCATCACGTACCGACTTGACTGCATCAACTGTCTGCTCGCTGGACTCCCCAAATCTTCCCTCCATGAGCTGCATGTTATTCAGAACTCTGCAGCTGGTGTCCTCCCCATCCCTCAGAGAATTGAGTTGAGCACCCTCGTGCGTAGCTTCCATGATATTCCATTATACTGCCCCACAACACTTCTGATGGTCTAATTCCATAACAGCCTGCCCGCTCCCTTTGCCATGTGGACACCTGCTTCAGTTCCCTTGCAATTTCTGCCTCATCATTGGCGTTCAGGCATTCAGCATATCTGCCCCCTGTCTCCAGAACTATATCCCACAATCCAATCCTTCCACCTTACAATCTATATTGCCACCTGCAAGTCCCTTCCGAAGAGCTGCTCTTCTGCTACAACTTAGCAAACCCCCAACCCCTTGCCCTCCAGCTCTCCAGAACCCAACTGGGGCTCGGGACAAAATCCACTACTTCTGCTGCGTACTGGAATGACTTTCTGACGTAAATGGTCCTTCACAAATGTATTTTTTTGTTTTGTTACGTGTAGCTCCATCCGTCTGTTTGTCTGACTACACGTGTTGTGTATATACCTATGTATATCTATCTGTCTGTGTACGTCTGTCTGTGCCTTTCTTTGACTATGTATATATCTCTCCGTGTCTCCGTCTGTCTGTCTATGTGTATCTCTCTCCTCTTATCGGTTTGAAAGGGAATGACATAAATGTTGCAGACTTCACTCCTCTATTTTGGCCGCCGGTTCACTCAAGCCTGGGCTTCGGCAAACACACTGCTACTCTCAGTGAAGGCCAGATGGTGGTTTATAGCGAGGCAGGTTCTGTGCCTTCTCCCATCAAATCCACAAAATTGGAATTTGAGATGGCAGGACAGACTGTTGTGTCAGAATAATCTCCACAGTTTTCGCTTGATCGGCACTGAATCAATCACTGTAGAAATAGATCATTGTGTTTGATCATTTCTATTTCTCTCCTTCTGAAGCAAACCTCGTGCCAAAGGTGATCCTGACTCGAGAGTGGTGATGTCTTCCCAAAGGTGTATTTCGCTATCTAGCGGCCCAGTTTTAATTTGATGGTGAATTTCCCCATTGCGGGGGAAATGGTCAGGGTAAAGGGTGGGAAGAGAGGGAGTGAGGAAGGTGTAGAGAGTCGAGAGGGGAGCTGAAGGCACGGTCAAATAGAAAGGTCTTGAGACCGGCCTTGAAGGAGGAAAGGGAGGAAGCGGCGAAGGCACTGGGGGATAGAGTTCCAGAGCCAAGGATTGAGAGGCTGAAGGCCCGGCCACCGATGGTAGGGCGGTTGGGGCGGGGGATGTGGAGCAGATCGGAGCCAGAGGAACGGAGGGTACGGGCAGTTAGGTAGGCGGATATTAGATTAGAGAGGTAGTAGGGAGCAAGACCGTGAAAGGCCTTGTCGGTGCAGCAAAGCATTTTCTGCTATTTTGCCTTTCAACTCGAGTAAATAGTTAATAATATACCATGGGAGTATAAATATCAAGGAAGCTGTGACTTCTCGCGCGTGTGCATTGTCTGATCTTATCGACCTTATGTGTATCACGACTCTTCTCTTCGATCTGAATTTGCAGCTCAAAACGCCGACTCTCAGGCACACACTGGGGGCCAGTCAAGACCCAGGAGTTAGAGGACACAAAGCAACGGGATGTGCGACAGTCAGTTATCCTGAGATGAAAGATCGAAGGAAACCCTTTTTTTCCTGTTTGCAATATCACAAATTTTGGATTGTAACGGACGGCATATCCGCTGTGTTTCCTTTACAGGATGATTTCAATCAGAAGCTCAAATGACCCAATTCATGTATTTTCTGTACCTGTTCTACCAAACGGACTACATCCTAGTGTTATTGAGTTCGTGTACGCACAAGTTTATTTACGTGGATCCCCTGATTAAATTTAGAGAGGACCTTAAAGGTCGTTTGTTTTCCCTTTATTCTAACTGCTTATTGGGCGAAGTCGTCGTTGTTGCTGGGTGGCGGTTCTCGATTTGGGAGTTGACAAATGACTAAAAAATTTAGAAGTTTCATGTTGAAATCGCGGGTGAGCGCGCATTTTAGTCGCTATTTCTCCACTATTTTAATGCAAACGTATTTTCAAAATACTACATTATTACGTGTGCTTCAGGATGCACGTGCTAATTGCAGTAATGATCATTAAGTCTGTTTGGAAAACACTTTAATTCCCGAGACAATATCAGGGTCCCCATTATTCCGAAGCGCGTGTCCTTTCCCACACAAAATACCAGTGCCCATCATCTTCGCTGGGTTCCTTTGCCTCCCCATCTGAGACAGTTCCGGGTCCCCGTCTTATCTTTAAATGGTCGCAGTCAAAATCTACTCCAACTCTTCGAACCCTATGGACTGAGCCACTCACTTGCCTCTGGAGGCACAGACTTGCTTCATTTCCCAGCTTCATCCAGCCGACATCAGCGGGGAGATTTAAATCTTTCTGCAGCTTCATTCCACTGACCATCTGTCTCAATCTCTTCCTCCCCATGTCCACGATCAGACTGAAACCTCACTTTGGACTTTTGATAACCATACCCTTCCTAGAATGCCTCAAATCCTACGCTAAAACAAACGCCCAGCCAGCAATATATATTAAGAATATTATCTCTTGTATTCGAGATAGCACCTTTTCCCGTCTTCGAGTCGTCTCAAAGGACTCACGTATATTCTAAAGTGGATTGAATATGTATTTTGTGGGCGAAAAGCTGCAGATTATGGCGCATAGCATTTTTCCACAAACGTTCGTAGATTGAGTTACATTTTATTATTAATATTTTGTTTGAAGGAATATTAACCCCTTAAAAGCATTACACCAATCGACTAGCCACTGGATGCAAAAAAAGGCGAATCGAGCAAGGAAACTCACCCTCTGTTTTGTGCTGACGGAAATCGATCCCAGGTCTTTCATCAGCTGTCGTACTCAGCCTCAGAATTTCCTCACAAAGCTATTCCATGGCCTTCCTGTGCAATAGCCACTTCCTCGGAGTCGGGCTCCATCACTGTCAAGCTCTCTGTTGCGCTACGTTGCGTGAGGTGCTCTTTGCAAATGCAAGTTATTGGTGTTGTTGTTTTTGAAAACATATCCTTTCTAAAAGAAAATAAAGAACGCAAGGATTATTATTATTATTATTATCATTTTATTATTAATTTGTGAAGCACCTTGGGACGTCAAGAAGACGTGATAAGCGCTATATCAAATGCTAGGATGATGATTATTATTATTAAAATTTCAGTGTCCAACAAAGCCCATGCCATGCATTGATTTCCTTTCCGATCAAGTGAGTAAAAACAATAAAGGGGCAGAAACTCTTTAGGATGACTGAATCCGCGGAAACTGAGGCAACTGCGACGTGAGTTTGATTGACCTGAGATGCGCGACATCATCCCTCTGTAGAAATCTCTCTGCGGCGATAAAAGAGTATTTAAATCAGTTTATTCAAAACTACCTGTGCCCTTTGGAGCTAAGCTTGAAACCCATGGATCCAGTATGGAAAGTAGATTTCAATAATATGTCTCACAAATCAGTTAGATGCATAAACACTGTGTGTACAACTTCAGCAAAACTGCCATACATGTGTGATGCGAGCTTGTTTAGTTCATAGCTCGGACACCCCCCAATCAAACATTCCCATGACACTTCCCCAAAGTAAACCAATCCAATGCTCTATAATTCGTGTGTGAACGTAAATGGGTTATTCTCTTATTGGCGGACAGAGAGACAGAAAGCCATTTCGTCTTTATTAGTATAGATGTATTTTTCTGGAGGAGAGTGTGATTTTCTCTGTCGCTAGTTTGTTACAGAATACCACGCAAAGCTCAATTTTTGCGGCTTAATTAAAAAAATATTAGATATAGCACATCAACAATCGAAGGTCCCTTAATAGAAATATACCAATAACACCCGCCAATGCAAGTTCTTTCTGACGATGTATCAGTCATGTCTCGACATGAATCGGTTATTGCGGTCTTGGCGGACAGGCAAACCGACAAACATTTTTTCTTTATTATTATAGATAAAAAGAGGGAGCCCTAAATCAGAGGAAATGAAGTCACTCTTCTTTTATGCTTCATAGCTTATTTATTTAATAGAAGGAAATGTGGGTAGAGATTTTCAATGATTAATTTAACAGGGTTACAATAGCAGGGTTACAATTGATAATATGATAACAGTATTCTGAAGTATAGCATGTCACTTGAGGCTTAAATAACGAACAAACTTAAAATATCTTAATTGAAGCAATAATTAAAAGTTAACACATTTCTGATCACAACAGCTAGAACAGATTTGATGGGGTGCAGGTGGGAACATTTACCAGAACCACTATATGACACAACACATATTTTTATCAACTTCGATTTCCAGGATAATCCGTATACCAAATACTATTATAAACATATGGGTGAACTGTGTGTTTTTCAATTGTAAAGTGTGCACCTGTTTATCTTCTCCCTTTGCACTATTTAAAACATTTACTAATTATTTTGAAAGGATATTTGATTGCATTGTTCAGCTCCTCTCTGAATTTGGTCTGGGTGACCGCATAGATGGCTGTGTTTGTGCAGGAACTCAGCAGCTGAAGCATGAAACCTGCTTCTTCAAACATCCTCAAAGGGTTAAAAAAGCCTCTGGACTTGTAGTAACCTTTAACTCTGTATTGTATGTAATGTGCAACAGGTGTCATCTCAGGTAAATCAAACTCACGTCGCAGTTGCCTGAGTTTTCGCGGATTCAGTCATTCTAAAGAGTTTCTGCTCCTTTATTGTTTTTACTCAATTGATCGGAAAGGAAATCAATGCATGGCATAGCTTTGTTGGACTGGACACTGAAATTTTTATAATAATAATCATCATCCTCGCATTTGATATAGCGCTTATCACGTCTTCTTGACGTCCCAATGTGCTTCACAATAATAAAATGATAATAATAATAAACCTTGCGTTTGATACAGCGCTTTTCACGTCTTCTTGACGTCCAAAAGCGCTTCACAGAATATACGCTATAGTGAATTGACTGTCTATTTGTGGGCGAACGCGGCAGCCAAATGCACAGAGGAATGTCCCGAAAACCGGTCTCTCGCTTGCAAAGCTAGTGCTCTAACCACTGTGCTGCAGGACTCCACAAAGAGATGGTTAAACTACTTGAAAATTTGCCGACACAGGTACAGTTCCTTGAACAGCGGTCACAGATACAAAACATATGCTGCTGTATGTAGCGATGAAACTCCTTTTGACAATAGTCGAGGAAATTATGTGTTACGATGTCCGCCTCCCTGTTGCTCGACTAGAATTAATAAAGCGCGTTCTTTATGTTCTTTTAGAAAGGATATGTTTTCAAAAACAACAACTTAACAACACCAGTAACTTGCATTTGCAAAGAGCACCTCACGCAACATAGCGCAACAGAGAGCTTGACAGTGATGGAGCTCGACTCCGAGCTGGGAGTGGGAAGGGGGAGTGGCTATTGCATAGGAAGGCCATGGAATAGCTTTGTGAGGAAATTCTGAGGCTGAGGACGACAGCTGCTGGAAGACCTGGCATCGATTCCCGGCAGCACAAAACAGAGGGTGAGTTTCCTTGCTCGATTCGCCTCTGTTTGCATCCGGTGGCTAGTCGATTGGTGGAATGCTTTTTCGGGGTTAATATTCCTTCATGCAAAATTATTAATAATAAAGTTTTAGCTCAATCCACGAATGTTTGAGGGAAAATATCATGCGCCATAATCTGCAGCTAATGGCCCACGAAATATATATTCAATTCACTTTAGAATATACTGTGAAGTCCTTTGAGACGGCTCGAAGACGGGAAAAGGTGCTATCTCGAATGCAAGAGATAATACTCTGAATAATATATATTACCGGCTGGGCGTTTGTTTTAGGGAAAGTATTTGAAGCATTCTGCGAAGGGTATATTTACCAAAAGTCCAATGTGAGGTTTTGAGTCTGATCGTGGACATGTGGAGGAAGAGACTGAGACAGATGGTCAGTGGAATGAAGCTGCAGATAGGTTTAAATTTCCCCCGCTGATGTTGGGCTGGATAAAGCTGGGAAATGAAGCAAGTCTGTGCCTCCAGAGGCAAGTGAGTGGCCCAGTCCATAGGGTTTGAAGAGGTGGAGTAGATTTTGACTGCGACCATTTAAAGTTAAGACGGGGACCCAGCACTCTATCAGATGGGGATGGGGAGGCAAAGGAACACAGCGAGGATGATAGGCTCTGGTATTTTGTGTGGGAAAGGACACGGACTTCGGAATTATGGGGACTCTGATATTGTCTCGGGGATTAGAGTGTTTTCCAAACAGATTTAATTACCCTTACTTCAATTAATACCTGCCCCCTGAAGCACACGTAATAATGTTTATTTTGAAATTACGGTTGCATTAAAACAGTGGAGATAAAGCGACTCCCCCGCGATTTCACCACGCAACCTCTGATGTTTTAGTCATTGGTCTCCTCCCAAACCGCCACCCAGCAACAACAGCCCATTCGTCCGTTAAGCAGCTGCAAAGTTAGCGGTTGAAATTGCCGAAATCTTACAGTGCAGAGGGCGCTTTACTGTTTCTCTGACCCTAGTCTGGTACGTTTTACGGACTTTGAAGAGAGACCTTGTCCTGGCAAGCTGGATGGACAGCATAATATTTCCTGAATTTATATTCACCCAAAAGGGAACGTTTAGGGCAAAGTTTGGCAATGAAATAGTTCAGCAATTAGAATAAATGGAAAAAAAAGATTTTTAAAGTATTCTCTGAATTTAATCAGGAGATCCACGTAAACAAACTGGTGCGTACACGATCACAGTAACACTCGGATGTAGACTGTTTGGTAGAATGTGTGCAGAAGATTCATGAATTCGGTCATTTGATCTTCTGCTTCAAATCAACCTGTAAAAGAAACGCAGCGGATATGCCGTCCATAACAATCCAAAATTTGTTGATATAGCAAAGAGGAAATAATGGATTTCCTGAGATCTTTCATCTCCGGATCACTGTCACTCGCACATCCCATTGCTCTGTGTCCACTAACTCCTGGGGGCTTCACTGGCCAACAGGATGGGCCTCACCGCCAGGGCTTTAAGCAGCAAATTCAGAACGAAAGGGAGAATCGTGACTTACATAAGGTCGATAAGATCATACAGTATTCATGCTAGAGAAGTCATAGCTTTCTTGATATTCATACTCCCGTGGTACATTGTTCACCATTTAATCTAGTTCAAACGCAAAATACCAGGGAATGCTTTCCATAAAGGAAACCGCAATCAATAACGCTGTTAATTACAAAACACAGTTTACTGTAGATGCTGGAAATCGACTCTGCACCCCCATCCCACGTTTTTGATCTGCGGTATTCCCCTGCTTTGGTGCAACAGTTCCCAATAATACATCATTAAAACGTCTTTACCCCATCATCCACTTGTCAAACCCGTTTTCTACTTTGCGATCTGATCTGAGGGAGAGGGCAGAATTGTACGTGTTTAGGAGGTCGCAGCGGTCGTGGGTAGCAGAAATGCGAATGGCATTGAAGGTGAAAACCACTTTCTTAAACTATCTATTCCATGTGTTGGTAAGCAAGTGGAGTTGGACAAGGATGGGCGTCATAATGTCAAGGAGCCTGGTGCGGGATACGACACGGGCTGCATAGTTCTAGATGTTCTGCATTATGATAACCAACATCAAATCAGACTTGGCCGCTGGACAGCAGAATATACATTTGGAAATATCGCACCGCCCTTGAGACAGAATCACCATTGACACGAGATTTGCTCCAGAAAGAGAGAAACAGAAATGATCAAACACAATGATCCATTCCTACAGTTGATTTAGTGCCGATCAAGCGGAAACTGTGGATTCTGCTGATACAACAGTCGATCATCCCACCTCAAATCCCAGCCTTGTGGATTTGAAGGGAGAAGACACAAAACTTGACTCGCTGTGTACCACAATCTGGCCTAATTCAGAGAGGCAGTGTGTTTGCCGGTGCCCAGTCTTCGGTGAAACTTCGGCAAAAACAGAGCAGTGAAGTTCGTAATATTTACTGTTATTCCCTTTGAAACCGATACGAAGAGAGTGATACAAATAGACAGAGACATGGAGAGATATATACATAGACAAAGGAAGGCACAAGCAGACGTACACAGACAGACAGATATACAGAGGTATATACAAAACGCAGATATTCACACAAACAGACAGATGGAGATACAATCAAGAAAATAAAAAAATATGTCAGTGAAGGAACCTTTACGTCAGAAAAACATCCCAGTACGCAGGATAATCAGCGAATTTGGACAGGAGCTGTCAGTTGGGGTCAGGACAGTTGGAGGGCATGGGTTTGGGAGGTGTGTGAAGTTTTAGTCGAATAATACATTCTTCAGATGAGACTGTAAGGAGGAAAGAGAGCGAGCAAGGTGGGTGGTAGGATTGTTGGATAGAGTTCCAGAGTCTGGGGGCATATATGCTGAATGCCCGACCCCAATGGTGATGCACAGATTTCAGGAGACATCAAGCAGGTGTCCATAGAGTTGAAAGAACGGACAGACTGAAATGTGATAAGAACATCAGGGATGCATGCGGGCAATAAGATCATGGACAGCTTTGAAGGTATTCACGAGGGTTTGGAACTCAATTCTCTGAGGGATGGGGAGGACACGAACTGCAGAGATTTGAATTATTTGCGGCTTGTGCAGGGGAGGTTTGTGAACTACAGGGTGCACGCACTTGAAGTCGTGAAGTCAGGACGTGATGAAAGCGTTGATAAGTGTCTCTGCATCCTGTGGTGAGAGGCCGTGGCCGTTGCTGTCAATGTTGCGCAGATGGAGTCCTGTAGCTCAGTGGTTAGAGCACTCGGTTTGCAAGTTAGAGACCGGAGTTCAATTCCAGGCAGGTCAGTTCGAAACCTTGGGCAAGTTTCCTTACTCCACACACCTAATAATAATCCCTCCAAAACCCAAAACAGTAATAAATTGATCATTCTAAATCTACCTCTGTTTGTGGGATATTGCTGTGCGCAATTGGCTGCCGCGTTCGCTCCCAAATATACAGTCAAATCACTTTACAGTGTGTTCTGTGAAGCGCTTTGGGACGTCCTCCCGACGCTAAAAGCGCTGTATCAAAATGCAAGGATTATTATTATTAGATGGGAAAATGCGAAGTGGGTCACGGCACCGATGTGGGGTTTACGGACAGCTGAGTGTGGAATAGGACACCGAAGTTCCTTATTGGCTCGAAATGCGCAGTTTGCAAACATGGATGTTGCTACTTTAAAGCGCCCGACGTTAGGGTGCGGCGAAATATAGTTGTTTATCGTAATAATAATACTAATGTTTATAATAATAAACCTTGCCTTCGCTATAGCGAGTTTCACTTCTTCTCGGGGTCTCAAAGCGCATCACAGAATAAACTGTAATGTTAACTGACTGTATATTTTAGGGCGAAACGCGGCAGTCAATTTCACGCACCAGCGGCCCACAAACAGTCGTGGATTGAAGTGACGAAATTATTATTATTTCTTTTTCAGGGACTATTATCAGGCTTGTGGAGTAAGGAAATATGTGCATGGTATCACCCTGCCGGGAATCGAACCCAGGTCTCTCGCTTTCAAAGCGAGTAATCCAACCATTGATCTGCAGAACTCCACGATTCGCGAAATTGTGGAAATTTACACCACAACGTTCGGATGTCATGACCCATCGGGAGACGCAGACATAGAGATACATATAATGGGAGCGAGAGTGAGAGAAAGAGAGAGACAGAGATACAGGGACGCAGGTTGAGAGAGAAACAGCAAAGAGACGTAAATAGAGAGCCTCAGACTGAGAGGCACACACATACACAGAGGCTAAAAGGCACACACACAGACAGATAAAGTGTCGGACAGGGAGACGGAGAAAGAGGGATCCAGCATATCGTTGGAGTATCCCAATTGGGGCTTGATTCTACAACCTTCTGATTCGGAGGCCAAAGTTTTGCCATTGAGCTAGGTTAACACCGTTCTCTGTTGGGCCTCAAACCACAATACATAACAATATATATGTAACTAAGGGAAGTCGTGTTGTAATTTGTCGGTGTATTATTCACTGTAGCAAATATTTTCCCATCAGCTGGTTAATGGCCAACATTATCTCAGCGAGCACAATGCGGTCCCAAAAACTTGGGCCTTGCTATCCTGTACCCAATGCTACCCAGATTTAGTTCAGCAGTTTGCAGCAATTCTCTCGGGAGAGAATGTTTTTTTTAAATTTCAGCCACGGAGTAATTTCCATTTGTAAACGGATGCATATGTGGGTCTCTCTTCCAGATTACATATTTTAATAATAGTAATTGGTATTGATGTACAACCCTAGACGCAGAGCAGCTTCTTCTACGTGGAAAGCGTAGCCATGGGTTTCCTGGTGGATGAGATAACAAACAGGAGAATATTAAGCAATTGAGTTAAGTTGCACAAGGGAGAGTATACTTTTTCCGCATGGCTAAAACTCAACCACAATCGTGTAGCAAAATCTGTTCAGTGAAGCGTTCACCGCTGATACAAATAGGATTCTGTTTTTCGCTCTTGAACAGCACCTTGATAGTGTGAGCTCATGCCTTTACTGAGAGGAGGTACCATCTATTCGCTGTGAGGATGGCACTTGAAGTAATCCAAAGGATAAAGCATATTTACTATCCGGTTCTCGCTGCCTTTGGAGTTCCTGGCAAGTGATTTAATCAACTAACTCTATTTCTGCGGTTCTGATGAAAAATTATTGGCATGAAATGTTAACTATTTTTTCTCTCTCCATGGATACTGCATGACAGATTGCGTGTTCCTAGTGATTTATGTGTTGATGTCAGATTTCCAACATCTGCAGTACTTTCCCTTTTTTAACCAATTCACTAGTTAGATTAGTTTTCAGTAAAGTTTCCAGTCTAAATCAGCAGGTCGCACTTTCCCCGCTGACTCAGACTGTTGTGGGTTGCAGCCCCATGTCGGGATAATGACCATTGTTGGAGGAGCAGTGAATTGGACAAGATCAGAAAAGTCCGACTTACCTCCTTAGATGTTGAAACTGCAATGGCACAATTCGAAATAGAAGGAATCTATTTGGATTTCTGGTGCAACGAAACCGCGATACGTCGGATAGTGCACTTTGTGCGCTGTTCAGCTCCCGATTTGGCCAAAATGGAAAATTTTTGCAATGAAATCTCGTTCAAATGCTTTGAAATGTTTGATCGACGCCTGGTGGCCCTGCACAAAATGTGACTCACTCTCTCCATATATATATTACAAAAGAGAGAAAGGGAGAGAGAGGATGAGTTTCAAATAAAAAGATCTGAACATCGCACCAGGTCTGATTGTTCCAAATAATAGGTTTTTATATGTTTCTACGACGGTCTGGCTTATACTTTTTTGTGTTTTTTCCTCTGATCAGAGGTTTGTGAGTTGAAGGCAACAACATCTGATTGTGATGAATGTCCAGCTATGATTCTCCAAGCTGTTGGCTTCTGGCGCTTACTGCCGTTTTATTCACAAAGGGAAAATAGAAGAATTGTGCGCAATTGGCAACTGCGTTTCGCACAAAAAATATAAGTCAATTCACTTTGCAAAATATTCTGTGAAGCGCTTCGAGACTTCTCAGCGACATTTCAAGGCGCTGAATCCAACGCAAGGATATTTAGTTGGTATTATTAATGTATATGTATATTTATCTCCCACTGTACCTGTGTGTATTTCTATCCGTGATTGGCTTTCTGAGGCTCGCTCAGTGTCTCTCCGTTTCACTGCCTATGTGTATCCTCTCTCTCTCTCCTCTCTATCTCTCTCTCTCTCTCTCTCTCTCTTTGTGTATCGCTCTTCCCAAGTGCATTTCTTTCTCTCCCTCTGAATCTCTCTGTCTCTGTGTATCGTTTTATCTCTCTGCCAATTCATCTGTATTTTTGTCTCTGTTTATCTCAGTCTATCTGTGTTTCTTTTTACTATCTCACTGTCTATGTATCTCTCTATCTCTCTGCATATCAGTTTCTCTTTAATTTTTTCCCTACTGGCTGTCTCGTTGTTTCCTGTGAAATTCTCGGTGTCTCTCTGTGCTGTATTTCTCTCAGTCTTCCAATTCTGTGTGTAACTCTTTCTTTCCGAGTGTGTTACTCAGTATATGTATGTGTGTTTGTGTGATTGTGAACCTTTATCATGTCACTGGTTTGAAAGGAAATGTCGATCTCTGTTGCAAATCTCGTGCTTCTGTTCATCCCTGTGCTTCACACCAGTCCTGAACAGCATCCGTCAAGTGCAACTGCGTTTGTGGGCAGAATAGGGAAAAATGCACTGTAACTCCAAATTTTCATGTTTTATCTATTTTCTATCTCCCTGCTTGGTTTCCGTAACTCTCTCTGTCTTTCTTTTGCACTCTACTAGGGTCTCTACACTTGTCGCTCTCTCCGTGTTTCTGTCGCTCTGACTCTATATCTGTCTGTGTCTCTGTCTGTCTGTCTGTCTGTCTGTCCTTCTGTCTGTCTGCTTCTCTCTCTCTCTCTCTCTCTCTCTGACTCTCTGTGTGTCTGCGCCTCTCTGTCTTGGGCTCTCAGTTTGTATCTCTGTCTGTGTCATCGTATTTCCTCTCTGTCTGTTCGTCTACTTATCTGTCTCAATCTCTCTCCCTTTCTCTGTATCTCTCTGTGATTTTGTCAATGTATGTCTCTCTCTGGCTGTGTGTCTGTATCTGTCTCTCTCAGTTTCCCGATATTTGTATCTTGGCGTGACGAGTTTTGTCCTGTCTCGCTTCCTATCCAGAAGATTGTGATTCGAGCTGGGTGAGATAAGCGACTGCCGTACAAGCAGAAATTTCGAGGCTTTCGTATTATCAGCACAATGTCAGCTGTCGCATTTGGTTAGATAAATGAGAGTTGTCGTGCTGTTGTGATGTGCCCATGTGATGTTCTCTTTCTCTCTCTCTCTGTAGCTAACCTGGTGTCGATCTTGATCCTGTCGCAAGGGCTGTGTGGTCTCTCTAAATGTATAACTCGCTATCTGGTGGCCATGTCAGTGGCTGATCTAATGGTCATCATCATACCGGTGATTTTTTATCGAGTTATTCCTTCTTATTTCCGAAATCCGTTTGTGTCCATGACTCCTGTTTGTAGACTCCTAATGGTTTTGGCTTCTGCAACATCGTCCATTTCTGTCTGGTTAACTCTGGCTTTCACGTTTGATCGGCATGTGTTCATCTGTTGCGAAAAACTGAAAACAAAATATTGTTCCGAAAAAACTGCTGTAATGGTGATAACAGTATTGAGTGCCTTCTTCTTTTTGCAAAATATTCCCTGGTATTTTGCAGTAGAATCCCAGTACATAGTTAACAATATACCGTGGGGGTGCAAACCTAAAACACGCTATTTCACTTCTCTCACATGGATAGCTTTTGACATGGTTATATTTATTTTAACGCCAATCCTCCCATTCGTTCTAATATTGCTGCTCAACGCCCTGACTGTCAGGCACATATTGGTGGCCAGTCGAGCCCGCAGCAGATTGCGGAGACACACTAACGGGGACAAGAATAGAGATGAGAGTGACAGTGATCCGCAGATGAAGAACCGAAGGAAATCCATCATTTTACTCTTCGGTGTTTCCATCAGTTTCATACTATTGTGGATGACATATGTTCTGTATTTCTTTTACTGGAGGATTTCAAAAACATATTCGACCACAAGCTCTATGTATATCAGTTGGCAAACTGGCGATATACTGAAGCTTTTGAATTCCTGCACAAACACGTGTATTTACGCATTTACCCAGACGAAATTTAGGCAGGAGCTCAACAAAGTGTTGAAATTTCCTTTCATTCTAATTGTTAGGTTGTTTAATAAACAACCATGTATAGCGAAACTGACAACCTAATTGATAAATAAAAATCTGTAAGTGCTGCACTGAACGTCGAATCGCGCAGATCAGAATTTAGAGACTGTAAGGGATTTTTATTTTACAGTAGACTATAAGATTCTGAAGTCTTGATAGAGTAGATGCTGTGAGACTGTTTAACCTGGTTGGAGAATCTAAAAATAAAGGTCATAGTCTCAAGATTAACGGTGAGCCTTCTCAAACTGAGTTGAGTGAACATTTCCTCACTCAGGGGGTAGTGAATTTTTTGTGTGATTCTCTATCCCAGAAAGCAGTGGATGCACAGCCGTTGAACATATTTAGGACTCGAGTTGATAGATTTCTGACGGATAGAGGAACTTAGGGATATGCGGATAGGAAGGATTAATGGAATTAGTTGAGAAGATCAGCCATGATCTGATTAAATGACGGGTATGCTCGAGGGGCCAAATGGCCTACTTCAGCTGCTACATCGTAAGGTCATATGGTCTTTTATACATCAGCCAAATAGCATTTAATTTCGCTCAAATTACAGACAAAGACGAAATACAAAGCAAAACAGAAAAATTCCAAAATGCTAATGCAAAGTTCAAGTGAATGAGAAATAATCTGGAAGAAAACGTCGGGTGAGATAAGGGAGTAAAGTGTCGCCTGAGATAAGGGAAGGAGTTGTATTAAAGTAAGGAACTAGCTTATTGCAGAAAACACGAGTAACGATGGATGACATATAAATAGCGGTAGAAGAATACGTGCATCCTAAGATCGAGATCAAGTTAAACTGCAATTGCATGTCAATAGGATTATAAAGACTGGCAGCTTTTGTATGTAGAACAGAGCCGAAAAGAGGTAGAGACGTGAAGAGATGCATTAACCGTCAGTTCTCCCGAAGGAATGTGTCATATTGTTTTTAATAATAACAACTTGGATTTATATTGCGCCCTCCACACCGGACGGCGTTTTAGTTTAAGCTATTGATGTGATTTGGTGCAATTGCAATCATTCTATATGATGCTTATTAAATATATTTGATGGTGATGTCAATAAAACTTATTTATTATCTCTCTAGTTGGGTTTATTATACTTCGGTACCTTTTGAATATCTTGCAATACAGAATAAAACTCCCTCCAAACTGACCATCAAAACTCACATTTCACGGATAGTGACATAAAATAAATCTTCCAAAACAATGTCCGTCTGCAATCCCGCGTCATGGTTGGAGACACTGCGAGCCTCCATCTACACTGTCCGTCAACACTCCTGCGTAAGAGTTAGAGAAAGTTGTGCTGATGCTGTGATAGGGTTAATTCCAAATCCGGAAAATGTAGATGATGGTAGATTTTACACAGATACGTGTTTGGATGAGGAATGCCCATCATGAAATCATACCTATGACAGATTTATATTTCATGAGAAGAGAGCATTTGATAAATACCAGGAGCACGTTTTTTAAATTTATGTGGAAAACGGCTGTAAAATAGGATGAAACTTCCGTACAGGCATCATTGCTTCAAATGTTCTTTCAATGCTTTACATTTATTGGAATTCTATAGTTTACAGAATCTATCGTGTCATTATATTGAACAACGTCTCAGTATATAAAAAAAATTTTTTTTCTTTCTTAAAAAAACTCCCAAATTCTGTTTTGTAGCATTGTGGATATGTTCCTCTTTTGCAAACCATATTGTGCTCATATTATATATCTCTACACAACTGCATTTCAATATATTATTTTTTATAAACTGAATACCGTTCCTTTTCGCAGCTTCACTGTTTCAAATGATTCTCACTGAGTTTCAAATAACAGTATTATTTCGCCTATTTTAGAACATGAAGTTGCTCTGTTTGACTGAAGTTGACTCATTATAGGAATATGGAAACATGTATTAGAACCTCACCTCAAAATCGTAAGCCTTTTACCTGGTATCACCACCGGTAAATGTGCTGCTCGTCATTTCCTGTTTAAATGTAGTTCCTTGCGCTTGAAATGCTAACTCTAACAAAGACCTTCATAACTCTTGTTGTCCAGATGAAAAAAATCTGCATGGGTTGTTCTCTGTTTAACTATTTTTGAGAACGACATTGTACCGTTGTACCAAATATCTGTCATATTCAAATTCCTGTCCCAAACTTCACACTCAAACAGATATTGGAATTAGATCACAACCAGCCTATCTTACTCAGTATCGAAAGGAAAACGTGTAATTTCCATCCAGTCCATGAGAATCACTCATAATTTTAAAGGTATTCATAAGTTGGCAGTGCGTTACAGTGCAGCTAGGCACAGCTCGTACATTCCTACTAATACACTTCTACCTATTTTCACCTTCACTACTGTCCTGACATCCTTCCCATCGTTGGTGCGCATTTCATCAGCAATTTCATACTGAAGAAAAGGACCACAGACGTGGAAGCCATTATGAATCTCAAACTTGCAAAATCAGACTTGAGAGAAAACATTTGATTTCAACTGCACAGGATGTTAGTAGCGGAAATAATCACAGATATTTATAGTTCTTGTAATATTCAGGGTCAAACACATGATCAATGCATTCCAGATCCGAAGAACTGGCTGTGTGAAAAATGTCTTCTCAGCTCCGTTCTGTTTCTTTTAACAACTATTCTAAATCGATGTCCTCGGGTTAACGACCCATCACCAGTGGAAATATTTTCTCCGTTTTCACCCTAACGATTCTCCTCCTAATTTTGAAAATTTCTACCAAATCTCATCTTAGTCTTCTCTGCTCCAAGGAGAGTAATCTTAGCTTCTCAATCCTCTCTTGATGACCAAAGTCCCTCATTCCTGATACCATCGTCTTGAACCTCCTTTGCAACAACTCCAATGCTTTAACATTCTTCATGGATTCTGAAGCACAAACTTAACACAGTAATTTAGCTGATGCCGAAACAATGTTTTATCAAGTTTAATCAAAACTTCCTGATTTTGTATTCAATGCCCCTACTCACAGAGATTCTGTACGGAATCCTTTTTTAAACAACATTTTCTACCTATTCTGGCACCTTCAAAGATGTATTTATAATTTCAAAGATTCACTTATATAACAAAGGAGTAAATGTAATTCTTCTATACTTTAAGATTAAATTGGTTTGACCAAACGGATTGATATGCTCCATGAATGTAATTTAAATTCTGGGCATCACGAGCAGGCTTTCTAAAGAAATTGTGTAATCCTAAACTTTGGGAAAGTCAGTCAGACTCTCTCTCTCACTATCGCTTCTTCTCCGCTGCTTGGGTCTTCTGTTCGACCCTGAGCTGTCCTTTCTCCCACATATCCGCGCCACAACTGACACCGCCTTCCATCACCTCCGGAATGTCGCCAGACTACGGCATTACCTCACCCCTCACGCTGCTGAAACCCTGGTCCACGCCTTTCTCACCTCAAGGGTGGACTATGGGAACTCTCTCCTCGCGGCCTTCCCGCCACCTCCCTCCACACTGCAGGTCATTCAGAACTCTACAGCTCGTATATTGTCCCGCACCAGACACCGCGACCACATCACTCCCACTCTCGCTCGCCTCCACTGGCTCCCCATCCCCCAGAGGATCGAATTCAAGATCCTCATCCTCACATACAAGGCCATTCACGGCCTTGCTCCCTCCTACATCTCGGACCTACTATCCCCCTACCTACCTGCCCGTACCCTCCGTTCCTCTGGCTCCGGTCTGCTCCACACGCCTCGCCACAACGGCCCTACCATCGATGGCCGGGCCTTCAGCCTCTCAGCCCCGAGGGTCTGGAACTCTATCGCCCAGTGCCTTCGCCTTGCTTCCTCCCTTTCCTCTTAAGACCTTTCTCTTTGACCGTGCCTTCAGCTCCCCGCTCGACTCTCTAGCCCCTCCTCGCTCCCTCCCTTCCCTCCCCTCACCCTGACCATTTCCCCCCAATGCTCGGGTCCTGACCCAACTGTACAGCACTTTGGAACGTCCTCCCGACGTGAAAGGCGCTCAATAAATGGAATTATGTTGTTGTTGCTGTAGTTCGTTTGTTTGTTTGGTTGTTTGGTTGTTTGTTTCTTTGTTTGTTTATTTGTTTGTTTGGTTGTTTGTTTGTTAGTTTGTTCCTTCTCCTCCTGAACACTTACGAGCGTTTCAGGGAAGAACATCAAATAACAACGAAGGAAACGTCACACAATTCTCAGTACAACGTCCCTGGAAAACATTGGCTCAGGAAGGCCATCAGCTGGAGGAACCACCGGGATATCCACCTCAAATGCTTGAAGATTTCTTAGCGGACTTTCATTTAAACAAAGCTATGAAAAGTATTAATGTTCGATCACCTTTATTCTGTTATATGTAAAATACGCATCAAAACAGCACAATAATCAGCCGAACCGAATAAAAATGGAGAAAATATAAAAGTGATTACAACGCAACATTTCAAATGAGCAAAGCTTAGCAAAAGCACATCTGTGGCTGTAGCACTCGCTTTGCAAGTGAGAGACCTGAGTTCAATTCCCGGCAGATCAGGGCCAAACGTTGGGCAAGTTTCCTTACTCCACACAGAGCCTAATAATAATCCCTCCAAAACAAAAAAACAATAATAAGTTGGTCATTTTCAATCTACGACTGTTTGTGGGATATTGCTGTGCGCAAATGGCTGCCGCGTTCGCCCACAGATATACAGTCAATTCACTTTACATTGTGTTCTGTGAAGCGCGTTGGGATATCCTCCTGACACGAAAAGCGCTATATCAAATGCAAGGATTATTATTATTATTATCTATGTCTCTATGATGTCTCGTTGTGACGCCGAGCCTCGCTGACCAGGGTGCGTCACTGGCAGAAAGCACCTGTGGTCGTGCCCTGGGCTACTGTTGGATGCCATGTTCAGTGCCCTGAGCTACCGTTGAAGGCCATGATCCGTGCCCTGGGCAATTGTTGGAGGTCATGGTAGGTTCCCTGGGCTATTGATGGTTGCCAAAGTCAGTGCCGTGGGCTATTGTAGATGCCATGGTCAGTGCCCTGGGCTATTGTTGGAGGTCATACTTAGTGCCCTGGGCTTTTGTTGAAGGCCATGTTCAGTGCCCTTGGCTATTATTGGAGGCCATGTTAGGTTCCCTGGAATAGTGTTGGAGGCCATGGTAGGTTCCCTGGGCTAAATGAATGGATCAAGTTGTTTAGGCAAAGGCAGGAAATTATATCACGACAGAAAGATGCTGTGGCCTGAGACGGAGGATAAGCTGGAGACGAGCTGGATTCTGAGAGCTTTGAGGAGATCAGTGGAAAGGTCAGGTCGTTTCTTCAATGACTCTTTCTTGACTGTTGTCTTCTTTAGTTGGTCGGAATTCGACCACGAGCAGGACAACAATTAGCAGAGACACTGCGATCGCCAGGCTGATGTGGACGATATTCACATTTTCCTGAACGGAGAAGGAACCTGTGAGGTAGACACAGAGAGAACACTTGTCAGTGACTGAATCGTGATCGTTCTAGCGAGAGAGGTTTTGTTGTCACCGGGTGTCCAACAGAAGGGGAATCTCATCATCATGCTGAAGAATATTCAAACCAGTTTCACAGCGACAACTGAATACTCTGAAGCACAGCGACGGGCTTCCTCCTGTGTACAGGTAAACACCACAGAAATGATAGCACTTCAACAGAGCAGCACAGACAGCATAGCCTTCACCTGCGCCGGATATTTCTACCGTTCCACCTATGCCTTTGGCACATGGATAGTTGGCTGTGGTTGGAATGGAATGGAATTTGCTCTCCTGATTATCAGACCGAAAAGACTGTTTCAAGAACAAAAACAACAACCCTCATTTACGTCGTTCCCTTTGCACAGGATAACGCCTGGCAGCGCGGCGTGGATTCCCATTGTCTGCAAAGCAAGGGAAGCGGGTGGTGAGGGGGTTTGGGGGGTGGTGGTGGGGTGGGGGGAGAGGCGTGGGTATGGGGGAAAGGTGGCCACAGGAGCAGTTAGAGAGGTAAATCCACAAGTGAGATTAAAGATAGATAGAGAGCGGATGCGAGAGGAAGGATTAGAGGGTGTAGCTTAATGGACGGGCAATCTCTTACATAGAATAACAGAAAGTTAGAGCACAGAAGGAGGCCATTCGGTTCATCGTATCTGCGCTGATGGTCTTCTTTGATAGAACTACCGACTCGGTCCCGATGATCCGCTCTTACCTCATGGACCCGCAGTTTTTATTTTGCTTTTCAAGAAGCTCTCCCGTTCCCTTTTGAAAGCTGTGATCGCATCTGTTTTCCATCCCCCTTTCAGGCAATGCATTCCACATCAATGCATTCCACATCCCACGGAAAAAAAATGGTCTGCGGCCGGGACTGCTCTCTATAGCTTTACGTCTTCAGAGGGCTTGTAATCTGAAATCACTGCTCAGAGGCTGAACGTTCCCAGCTTCTCCAGTCTCGCCACATGACTGAAATCCCCCAACATCCTAATAGATATCCTCCGCGGTCTCTCGAATGCTGTGAAGTCCCTTTCTAAAGCGCGGTGCGCGGAATTGGATACGGTATTCCTGCTGCTAATTGAGCAGCGATTTTCAAAGGTTCAATATAAACTCCTTACTTTTGTACGCTGTTTGTAAAGTCCAGTAACATGTACGCTTCTTTAGCAGCGTCCCCCAACCCGTCCTACCCCCTTGAAAGATTTGCTTGTGTGAACCCCAGATCTCTCTGTGACTGCGCCCCCTTTAAAACTGTACCATTTAACGTATATTGATTGCCTCTACTCGTTCCTCCACTGAAAATGCATCACTCCACGCTGCTCTGCATTCAATAGCTTCTACCCTGTTTCTGCCCGTTTCACCAGCCTGTGCACCAACTCCACTATATACTTTCCTCCAGCGTGAAAAACAACTGCTCATCACTGCTCTCTATTCGTGTCTTCAGCCGATGTCAGATCCATGTTGCCTTACTGCTCCCTTAATCCTACGGCCTTCAATTTTGCTAATAATTTTATGTTTTGGCAATTTATTAACCGCATTTTGAAAGTCTACATAAGCCAATTAAACTTCACTTCCTTCCTTAACCCGCACTGCTACGTGATTGAACATCTCACGGTAATATAAATGGACATGGTGATATCTAATCGGGGGGGTGGGGGTGGACAGGGTGATATCTAATCAGGGGGGTGGGCGTGGAGGTAGAAGTGGAGTTGGAATATCAGAGTCGAGTACACTCTGGCTGGACGCCATTCCGCTTACTGAGCCAGGCCGGTCCGGTGTATTCCCTGGCACTCACTGCTATGCACAGCACACCACGGCCCGGCTCATCGGCTGGACCTGGAAGCTCAGACCAGTCACTGGCGGCAGGAATCCTCACACTCAGCTTCTGTTAACCATGTAAAAACAAAAGCCCTCACTAACGGGGAGGGTGATCCAAGCTGGACCAGCACTCAGGAGCGCTTGCCAGAGAGCGCTCTCTATCAATCATAGGCTATGTGTGTTATGCTGGTTAAACTCCAGCAGCTGCCTCAACGCACACTCGGAAGAAGGGCGGGGAGAGGAGGGGGACAGGATGTTGGGAGAGGGGTAGAGAGTGTGGGGAGAAGGGTGGTAGAGAGGGAGAGAAAGGTGGGGAGATGGGGAGTCCGCGGGGACAGAGTGGGAGAGAGGGAGGGAGAGGGGCGAGATGGTGGGAGAGAGGGAGAGAAGGGGGTTAGAGAGGAAGAGAGAATTGAAGATAGGCAGATAGGAGGAGGAGCGCGGGCAGGAGCGGGGGAGAGCGGAGAAGAGAGAGGAGGTGGAGCGGTGAGAGAGTGAGGAAGAGGAGGAAGAAGTGGAAAGGAGAGAGTGAGGGGAAAGAGGTTAGAGAGAATTGAAGAGGGAGGGAGAGAGGTGGGGAGAGGGGGAGAAAGAGGGGACAGAGGGAGGGAGTGTGGGGAAGAGGGGAGAGATGGGGGAGAGAGGGAGAGAGGGGCGGAGATGCGGTGAGATGGAGGAAATGGTGTGAGAGAAGAGGGAGAGGGATGGTGTGCGGGGCAAGTAAGTCAGTGAGAGAGTCAAGTGGGGAGATGGGTATAGATAGCGGTGCTAGTGGGGGGGTGGGAGAGGGGGAAAATTGTGGTAGAGATTGTGGAGATGGTGAGAGAGGCGAAGAGACACAGATGGAGTGCAAGGACAAGTGCGGGAGAAAAAGGAGAGAGGGGGGAGAGAAGTAGTGAGGTGTCAAATAGAGGGGAGAGAGAAGGGGAGAACACGGGAAAAGGGAGAAGCGAGAGAGGAGGGGAAGAGAGGAGAGAGATGGTAAGAAGGGGATGGAAGGGGCAGAGAGTAGGGAGAGGGTGGGAGATTGAGGAGAGGGGGGAGAGAGGGCGGAGAGTGTGGTGGACGTGTGAGAGAATGATTAAGAGTGTGGTATGAGGGTGGAAGTGAGGCGGACGGGGAGAGAGGGGAGGGGGAGTGGGGAAATGGAGAATGAAGAGAGAGTGGGGGGGGGGGGGGGGGGGGAGAGACGGGGGAGAAGCTGGGACAGAGGGAGTGAAAGTGGTAGAGAACAGTGAGAGCTGTTTGAGAGGAGGAGAAATGCTGAGAGAGGGTGAGAAAGGGGGAGCGGTGAGAGTCTGGGAAGCAGAGAGAGAGGGGGTTAAAGAGGGGGTAGACGAGGGAGTGTAGTGAGAGGGAGCAAAAAAGGGTTGAGAAATGGGGAGTGCGGGGATAACATGGAAATACGATCGATGGTGCAAAGAGTGGTTGTAATAGGAGCTGCTGTCAGTGGTCAAGAGACAAACAGGTTATGGTGTGAGATTTTACTGAGCTCTCACCCGACACAGAGATTCCCAATCGCTCGCTCTCCGGTGATGTGAAGTCTCGGCCGTCTATAACAGTAGTAGAGTTACAGGTGTAGTTTCCTGCACTGATCTCGGATATGGTGAATATTGCTGTCTTGTTATTCTCTGGAGATGTTTGTGATATGATAAACTCGCCGTCTCTGTATAAAGAGAAATCGCTGCTAACATAATTGCCAGAACACGAGATCTCTCACAAACTCCCGGGAATTTGGCTTCAGAGAAATGTTGGGTTTCTGGAGCGGATCTGGAATTAAGACACAGTCAATATAATCTCACAAATCTCGCTCTATGATATGAAGACAGTTCAGATCAGAGTAAATATAAACATTTGCTTGTTTCCCAGCCTGGGGAGGTGTTAGGACAAGGGTGAGGAGATGACGGGAAGGTTCGGACAGAACACATTAAGTGCTTCTTTACACAGAGAGAGAGGGAGCGACGGCTGGGAATGGGGTGGACAAGGATGGCGGTGAGGCCGCGGACTGGGGTAACACACAGCTCCAGCCTGGGACGGGGGGACGGGAATTCAGTCTGAAATTCTGGTGTGATCTTCAGACGGTTTATAAACAACAGTATAAGATCACATCAGGGGATCAATTAGAGAATTCAGGAGCAACGACTTCACACAGAGGTGAATAAGGTGGTGGGACTCACTGCTCGAAGCTGTGATGGAATCAGACAGTAAAGATACATTCAATATATTCAAGAAGAAGTCAGACCTTCACCAGAGAAAGAGGGGAATAGTGGGTGTGGGAGGGCAGTGAGGCTGTTTGAGGGAGTGAGGATGTGGAAGGGAGCATGTGGGAAGGATGGAGATCTGAGCCACAACAGAGGGTGTTGTAGTGATAGTGGAGAGAGTGAGCGAGAGGGGAATAGAGAGTGTGGGAGGAAGAGAGCGAGTGGGTGACAGGGGAATAAGGGTAAGGGAGGAAGGAAGAGATTGTATCAGAGGGGAATAGAGGGTGGGGTATGAAGTGAGGAATATAGGGTGTGAGAGGGGGGGAGTGAGAAATAGAGGGTTGGGAGGAAGGGAGGAGTGGGATAGAGGGAAAAGAAGGTAAGGTAGGAAGTAAGGAATATAGGGCGTGAGAGGGAGGGAGTGAGGAATAGAGGGTTGGGAGGAAGAGTGTGGGACGGAGTGAGGAATAAATGATGTGAGAGGGACGGAGAGGTTGAGGGGAGAAGGGAGGGAAGGATGAATAGAGGGTGGGTTGGGAGAGAGGAATAGAGGATTGGGAGGAAGAGTGTGGGCGGTAGTGTGGGAGGGAGGGCGGGATAAAGGTAGTGTGGGGAAGAAAAGAGGGTTAAGGGCAAGGGAGGAAGGGATGAATCGAGGGTGGAGAGCGAAGGAAGAACGGGGAGAGACTCCTGTCACAGAGCGCGTGGAAGGAGAGGAATTATTTAATTGATTAAGAGGAAGGAGGAAGGGGGAGGAGGGGAGAGTGGAGTTTGCTGTGATCGCTTTAATTGGACCCAAGTGGACAGCGAGTGACCATTGGTGAGAGAGTCCAGACCCTCGCACTTACCCCGCACAGTGATGGCCACTCGCTCGCTCTCTGGTGATGTGAGCTCTCGGCCGCCCACGAGTTTAGTATATTTACACCAGTGACTTCCTGCCCTGATCTCCGATGGGGGGAACGGGCCGCGTTGCTATTCCCCGGAGCTGGTTGTGATGTGATAAACTCGCCGTCTCTGTATAAAGAGAAGTTGCTGCCACGATAATTCCCTGAACACGAGATCTGAGCCATTTCCCCTCTCACGAATACCCGGGAATTTGGATCCAGGGAAATGTTGGATTTATGGAGCGCATCTGCAATAAAAACACAGTCAATATAGTGTCACAAACACTCGCTCTGATCTATGCTGTGACGGTCAATATCAGGGTGGACAATCAGCCCGGCCTCAGCCTGGGAGACTGAGCTGGGGGTCAGTGTGAGCTCGGGGTCAGTGTAAGCTCGGGGTCAGTGTGATCTCGGGGTCAGTGTGAGCTCGGGGTCAGTGTGAGCTCGGGGTCAGCGTGGGCTCAGGCTCAATGTGAGCTGGGGGTCAGTGTGAGCTCGGGGTCAGTGTGAGTTCGGGGTCAGTGTGAGCTGGTGGTCAGTGTGAGATCGGGTTCAGTGTGAGCGCGGGATCAGTGTGAGCTCGTGGTCAGGGTGAGCTGGGGGTCAGTGTGAGTTCGGGCTCAGTGTCAGCTGGGGGGTCAGTGTGAGCTCGGGGTCAGTGTGAGCTCGAAGTCAGTGTGAGCTGGGGTTCAGTGTGAATTGGGGGTCTGTATGAGCTCGGGGTCAGTGTGAACTGAGGGTCAGTGTTAGCGCGGGGTCAGTGTGAGCTGGGGATCAGTGTGAGCTCGGGGTCAGTGTGAGCTCAGGGTCAGTGTGAGCGCGGGGTCAGTGTGAGTTGCGGGTCCGTGTGAGCTCGGAGTCAGTGTGAGCTCGGGGTCAGTGTGAGCTGTCAACTGTGCTCAGCCTCTCCACCTGAGCTCAGCCCCTCCCCGCTGTACTCAGTCACTCCCCCTGTGCTCAGCCGCTCTCCTTGTTCTCAGCCCCTCCCCCTGTGTTCAGCCCCTCCCCTTGTGCTCAGCCCCTCCCACTGTGCTCAGCTCCTCCCCAGTGCTCAACTCCGACCCATGTCCTCAGCCACAACCCCTGCATTCAGCCCCTCACCTTGTGCTTAGCCCCTTCCCCTGCGCTCAGCCCATCCACCTGTGCTCAGGTCTTCACCCTGTGCTCAGCCCCTCCCCTGTTCTCAACTCCTACCCCTGTGCTCAGCCCCTCCCCCTATGCTCAGACCCTCCCGCTGTTCTAAGTCCCTCCCCCTTTGCTCAGCCCCCCCTGCTGTGTTCAGCCCCACCCTGCGCTCAGCCCCTCCCGCTGTTCTAACACCCTGTGTACCCCACTGTGCTCCCCTGCCCTGATGCTTCGACCCATGGCTGCCTTCCCCAACAACCCTGCTAACCCTATCTGCCCACACCCTCTGCCCACCGCCTCTGCTCACACCCTTTGCTCATCCCCTCTGCTTATCCTCTCTGCTCATCAACCAGTTCTCACTTCGCTGTGCTCAATGTACACCTGTGCTCAACACCAAACCTCACTGTGCTCAACCGGCTTTTCTCAACGAACCCCCGAAGCCCCACCCACCACCCCCACCACCCGAGCTCACCACTGTGCTCACCCACCGGGACCTACATCACCTTGTGCTCAAACTCCCTCCCTGTGCTCATCCCTCCTTTTGTGTTCCATCCGCGCACAACCAACCCCCACCCCCGTGCTCACCCCTCCCCCGTGTGCTCACCCCCACTGTGCTCAGCCCTCACCCGTGTGCTCACACAAACTGTGCTCAACCGTCCCCCGTGTGCTCACCCCCACTGTGCTCAACCCTCCCCCGTGTGCTCACCCCCACTGTGCTCACCCCTCCCCCGTGTGCTCACCCCCATTCTGATCACCCCTCCCCCGTGTGCTCACCCCCACTGTGATCACCCCTCCACCGTGTGCTCACCCCGACTGTGCTCACCCCTCCCGCGTGTGCTCACCCCCACTGTGCTCATTCCCCCGTTCTAAACCTCTTGTGCCCCACCTATGTTGAACCCACTCTACCCCCTTTGCTTTGTGCCCCTTGACTCACAGCCCTCCCCCTCGGGCTGACCCACTCTGTGCCACCACGTACTAAGCCCCTGTACTCACCAAACCTACGCTCACCTCCACTGTGCTCATCCCCCTGTGTTCCCCCCAGTGCTCATAATTTTATGTTACGTACAGAGCTCAACCCTCCCTGTGTTCACCGCCCCATTTGCCCCCCTCCACCACTTGCTCCCTTCCGTGGTCCCCCAACCCACTCCATGTTCACCTCACCCCACCCCCTCCGAGACCGAGGTGGTGATCAGAGGCAGAGAGAATTACCTGAGTAGATGACTCTGCCATCATAGGAGTGTAACCAGGGTCATTGATCCCAGGCCCACTGGCATCCCTCCCTCCCACCCTCCCAGGTTTAATCATAAACTGACAGATTGTGGGATAGAAACTTGATCAGTTTCTTAAACTGTGTTTAACCGAAAACAAGAGAAGCAAAAAATGATCAGAGAATGAATTATTTACATGAGCAGATGACACCGGCATCAGAGGATTGTGACCTGGAATAGTGACCCCACTTTCCTGGACATTCCCTCAGAGCAGACTCACTCCCACTGCACCGAATATTATACAGCACAACGGGACCTGAGCCTTTCCCAAACTGAGCCACTGGTGCCGACAGCGCTGCTCCACAGCCCAACTCCTTACACACCACAGCCGCGTCGTTCATATCCCAACCATAGCCCTCAGAGCCATAGCCATACACTGTGCACCACTGTCCTCCATAGTAAACCTCCACTGTCCCGGCACACGGGCTGCCGCCATTCACCAGCCGCACACTCACACTCCCTGTAAAATATCACACACAGTTTTAGGAGTCTGTTACCCGTTTGACTTCCAGTCACACAGGGTATTACCATAAAATGTACATGTGCAGAGCGTCTGTCACGGTGGGAGGGTGTCTGGGGGGTAAGCAATACAACATCAATGGTAAATACAGTGATGGTTTAATAATTATAATCCTTGCATTTGATATAGCGCTTTTCCCTTCACTGTACTCTGCCCCAAACCTGTGCTCACCCCCACCCCTGTGCTCAGCTCCCTGTATTCTGCCCCAGTGCGCACCCACCTGTGTTCAACACCCTGTGTTCCCCAGTTTGCTCCCCCACTGTGCCCCCAATTTGCCCCCCACCTGTTCAACCAACTTTTTTACCGTCCTCTGCTGCTCCCGTTCCCCACTGTCCTCAAAACACATTACTGTCTCCTGTGCACCCCTACCCATGCTTCCCCTACTATGTTCACCCCCTTGTGCTGATACCCCCTTGTGCACAACACTCCCCCCACCCTCGTGCTCACCACACTGTGCTCACCCCATCTTTTGCTCAACCCCCAATCTCAGCCCCGTTTTGTTCAACCCCACTGTGTTCACCCCCACCTATGCTCAACCCACCTGTGCGAACCATCGCTGTGCTCACCCCTAACCTCATCCTCCTCTGCTCAACCACCATGTTCTCCCCACTCCCCCTGTGCTCCCCAGAGTCCTCACCCTTCCAACTGGGCTCACACACCGAGTTCAACTGCCCTTTGCTCATCCGCCTCTCTGTACTCAGCACACAGTGCACCCACATTGTGCTCAACCGGCTTTTCTCAACGCATCCCCCAACCCCACCACCTGCACCTACTACCCGTGCTCACCACTGTGCTCACCCACCTGTACCTACATCACCTTGTAGTCAAACTCCCCCAATGTGCTCACCCCTCACCCGTGTGCTCACCCTCACTCTGCTCACCCTTCCCCTGTGCGCTCACCCCCATTGTGCTGACCACCACTGTGCTCATTCCCCCGTTTTCGACCCTGAGCTGTCCTTTCTCCCTCATGTCCGCGCCACAACTGGCACCGCCTTCCATCACCTCCGGAATGTCGCCAGACTACGGCACTGCCTCACCCCTCACGCTGCTGAAACTCCGGCCCACGCCTTTATCACCTCACGACTGGACTATGGGAACTCTCTCCTCGCCGGCCTTTCCGGCCCTCTCTCCACAAGCTGCAGATCATCCAGAACTCTGCAGCTCGTGTACTATCTTGCACCAGACACCGCGACTACATCACTCCCATCCTCGCCCTCACCCTCGCCCTCACCCTCGCCCTCACCCTCGCGCTCGCTCGCCTCCACTGTCTTCCCATCCCCCAGAGGATCGAATCCCAGATCCTCATCCTCACCTACAAGGCCATTCACCGCTTTGCTCCCTCTTACTTTCCCGATCTACTCTCCCCCTAATTACCTGCCCATACCCTCCGTTCCTCTGGCTTCGGTCTGCTCCACATTCCCCGCCCCATCCGCCCTACCATCGGTGGCCGGGCCTTCAGGCTCTCCGCCCCTAGTCTCTAGAAATCCATCCTCTTGTGCTTTGGCCTTGCCTCCTCCACTTCCTCCTTCAAGGCATGTCTCCATACCTTTCTCTTTGAACGTGCCTTCAGCTCCCCTCTCGACTCTCTACCACCTCCTCGCTGCCTCCCTTCCTTCCCCTAATCCTGACAATTTCCTCCCTGCTCTGGTCCTGACCCGACTGTCCAGCGCCTTGGTGCGCCCTCCCGACGTGAAATGCGCTCTATAAATGGAATCTTGTTGTTGTTGTTTTTGCTGGGGCTTACTTCCCTCGAGTCAACAAAACAACCCTTGAACCCTGCCCTCTGCCTTGTATCTCCCAGCCAGTTCTGAATGCATGCTGTCACTTTCCCTTTAATTCCGTGGGTTTATGTATATCGTACATGTCTCTTATGTGGGAATTTATGAAACACCTATTGAAAATCCACATAAATAATATCAACTGCACGAGCTTCATTCTCGCTATCCGTAGCTTCATCAAAACATTCCATCAGGTTTGAATAGGTTAATTTATTTGAATACAGTATGTTGTTTGGGAAATGACAGGTCCAGCGACTGCCAGGAAGGTGCAGGTTAAGGTGGACGGATCTTGAAATTATTTAGTCTAGCAGTTCGCATGTTATATTCCTAATTACTGGCGAAGTGTCCGACAGCTTTGCAAGTCATTCGCGGTACAAAATCGTATATAATATTGCTGTTTCATATTCTCTCGATTTTGGGAGGTCATTGCTGGAAGCTATGTTCAGAATCGTTGAGTTTATTATTTGCAAACAGTATCAGTTTTTTTTCTACTGTCGCTCCTTACAAATAATTGACGGGTGGACATGTATTGTTTGGAAATTGGCTTTATTTGCATTTGAACGACAATATACCAATCAACGACGATTTCACCCGGTGAAAGACGAGCAGTTCCACTGCAATGCAATCGGAATTTGAATGCGGGTTAGTGGATGTGTTGGTACAGATAGATCCCAAGAACAAATCTTCAAATGTTGTGTATGAATTTCCTATTTCAAACACCGATACTGCCTGATTGTGCTGGCACCGTCACTACTAGCTTCCAGAATATACAACAACACCATTGACACAGCGTCTTTCTCGCGGGTTGCTTACAAAACATTCCACATACATCCTTAGGTCATCCATCAACAGCAAAAAACAACCTGCACACAATGCGTGTGTGTCTCTCTCTCTATACATCTGTGTGAGTGAGTCTGTCCGTGTCTCTCTGTATTTTTGTCAGTGTTTTTATACGTATTTGTCCTCCCTTTATAGCATCACCTCCGGAACATCGCCAGACTACAGCATTACCTCACCCCTCACGCTGCTGAAACCCTGGTTCACGCCCTTGTCACCTCAAGGCTGGACTATGGGAACTCTCTCCTCGCCGGCCTTCCCGCCACCTCCCTCCACAAGCTGCAGGTCATTCAGAACTCTGCAGCTCGTGTAGTGTCCCGCACCAGGCTTCGGGCCCACATCACTCCCACCCTCGCTCGCCTCCACTGGCTCCCCATCCCCCAGAGGATTGATTTCAAGATCCTCATCCTCAACTACAAAGCCATTCACGGCCTTGCTCCCTCCTACAACTCCAACCTCCAATCCCCCTACCTACCTGCCCGTACCCTCCGTTTCTCTGGCTCCGGTCTGCTCCACTTCCCCCGCCCAAACCGCCCTACCATCGGTGGTCGAGCCTTCAGCCTCTCAGCCCCCAGGCTCTGGAACTCCATGCCCCAGTGCCTTCGACTTGCTTCCTCCCTTTCCTCCTTCAAGGCCGGTCTCAAAACCTTTCTCTTTGACCGTGCCTTCAGCTCCCCTCTCGACTCTCTTCCCCCTCCTCGCTCCCTCCCTTCCCCCTCCTCGCTCCCTCCCTTCCCTTCCCTCACCCTGACCATTTCCCCCCTCCTCGCTCCCTCCCTTCACTCCCCTCACCCTGACCATTTCCCCCCTGCTCGGGTCATGACCCAACTGTGCAGCGCCTTGGGACTTCCTCCTGACGTGAAAAGCGCTTTATAAATGGAATCTTGTTGTTGTTTTTGTTGAGATGTGGTGAACGGCAGCTTTTCTCACTGGAGGGAAGTGTACAGTGGCGTTCTCCATGGACCGGTATTCGGAACACTGCTCTTCTTAGTAGACATACATGATCTGGACTTGGGCATAGCAAGTACCATTTCCAAGTTTGCGGACGACAAAAAATAAGTTAGGATGGTAAACAATGAGAAGGATAGGTGACAAATGCAGGAAGACACAGACAGAATGGGAAAATTGACAGAAACATGGCGGATGATTTTCAATGTGGAGAAATGCGCGCTTATGCATTTTGGTAGAAAGAATGAAGGGAGGCAATTGAGGCTGCGTAATACAACCAAATGGGGGTAAAAGAACAGAGAGACCTGGGGGTCCAGTTAAACGAATCCTTGAAGGTGGCAGGACAGGTAGATAAAGCTGTAAATAGGGCAAATTTGATTCTAGGTTTTATTAATAGGGGCTGATACCTGTATAAAAGCCTGGTTTGTGTATATCAGCCCCGGAAACTACAGGTCCCGGCATGCGTCACGGCTCAGTGACCTCTGGTGACGGTTACCGGGCACGCTGTGCATCCTGGGAGCTGTAGTCGGAGAGTGAGAGAGATACAATGACAGGAGGGGCATCTCCTGACTGTCTGATACTGACCTGCAGTGTTTGTGCTTGGGTCAGATGAGGATGGATTAAGGAGCAGCTCACACACACAGTCACACAGACGCTCTCTGAGAGAGTGTATGTGTAAGGCAGTACGTGTGAGAGTATGTGAGAGAGTGTGTGAGAGAGTGTTCATCAGAGATGGTGTGTGTGTGTGAGAGAGAATTTCCGTGAGAGAGCGTGTGTGAGAGAAACTGTGTATGAGAGAGTGTGTGAGAAAGTTTATGAGAGCGATTGATGGAAAGAGAATGTGTGTTTTTGAGAGAGACAGTGTGCTTGAGAGCGATTGTGTGAGAGGATGTTTTAAAGAGAGTGTGTGACAGAGGGAGCATATGACAGAGATTGTGAGACAGAGAGCGTGAGCATCGCGCAATTGTGTGTGTGTCTGTCTGTGCGTGTGAGACAGAGAGAGTTGGGAGAGCGTTAAAGCTTAAATAGGTTTATATATTTGAGATTAATATAGAATTCTGAATATTTTTACTGCATTTACAACGCTAAGGATCTGCGGATTCTACAACTTAATTAATATGTTTTTTTTTACAAATTTTTCGGTTGATATCAAAATACACAGTCGGAGCAAAAGCATATTTATATAATTGATATTAATGCAGATATAGGAATATTTTCCCTGTAACAAATCAAACCCCAGGGATGTGGGGCAAGCGATGAATCTGCGTTTGATTCCCGGCAGGGCGAAATGTTGGGCACGTTTCCGTGTTCCACACACGCGCCTCTTTTTACCATCAGTCAGTAGGAATAAGCCTGTTAGTCGATTGCCGGATTACTTCTAAAGTGAAATAATAGTAATAGTTTCATTTAATACACTGCTTTAAATGGCTTCAAGGTGTGTTAAAACGCTTCACAGAATATACTGCAAAGTGAATTGTCTGTATCGTTGTGGGTGAAACTGGGCAGCCGATTGAGCAAAGCAGTGTATCACAATCAATCGTGGATTGAAGTGACCAATTTACCATAACTTTTTTTTCTTGAAGAATTATTATGAATCATATGGAGTAAGGAAACCTCCCCAACATTTCGCATGCCCGAAATCAAACCTAGTTCTCCCGCTTGCCCCAGATCCGTGGGATTTAAATTGCAAGAGAGCAAATATTCCTAATTTTGCATTAATCTCACTTACAGAAATATATAAAATTGCTTTGACTTTGTATTTTGATACTAACTCAAAAATGTTCGCAAACCATTATTACGGTTGTAATAATTCCTTTCAAAACATAATGATAACAGTTCTGTCACGAATTCCATCACTCTTCGCAATTGGCTGCTATGTTTTGCCCACAAAAGGTACACTCACTTTTCTCGCTAGATTTTGTTCTCAATTAACTGAAAAATAGATTTGCTGACATTTGATTTTATCTGCCATGCAGCTTATGACGCGGTTTGTGTGGGACTGAGGAGGAAATGGTGAAGCTTTATGTCCATAGAAAAATCCGAGTTTTACTGGTGGGTTGAAAAACAAATCTATTTGTATTCTCTGTATTCATTGACAAAATATATAGACACACACTCTGTCTCTCGCTATCCCTCTAAAATTCATGTACTCTCTCTTTCAAACAGGATATTATGTGAAGCGCTTTGAGAAGCCTTGATGAAGCGATAAAAAGCTATAAGAAATGAACGATTACTATTGTTATTATTATTATCGTCCACATTACTCTGTACTCCGAGGCCTTCCAGGAGGTGAAAAATAATGTCAAGCTCCTCGAGACAGTATCACAACAGCCACTAAAGTGAAAGAGGGAGAGAAATGATCAGTCATCATGATCATTTGTAGAGTTTACTTGTTTTACTTTCCACATCACATCACTTCTTGTTCATCACTGTTCAACGTGGCCTCTCCCGCACCAAACCCAGTGACCCATCTCCCCTATTCTCACCCGACTCCAATGGCTCTCTATCCTTCAGAAGATCCATTTCAAATCCTGGTCCACGCCTGCAAAGCCCTCAATGGCTTCGCCCCACACAACCTCTGTGACCTCCTAATCCCCAACCAATCCGCCTGTTCCATCCGGCCTGCTCCACGTCCCCCGACCCACCCGTCTCTCCATTGGCGTGAGAGGCTTCATCCACTCTGTCCCCAACATCTAGAAATCCATTCCCCAATCATACTACCGTGCCCCCTCCTTAGCCTCCTTCATGTCCAGCCTCAAAATCCTCCTCTTCGACCTTGCGAAGGGTCATCCCATCCCCTCCGCTCCCTTCTCGCCCACTAAACCCAGACGGATCTGAAATGCTTTATACTGTTCAACGCCTTGGGACGTTCTCCCAAGGTGGAAGGCGCTATACATATGTAATCTTGCCGTTGATGATGTAGTAAAAGCTGTGGACGTTCTGCTGTGGCAGCAGTCGCCTCTTCCAACTCAAATCCCAAACTGCTTCGCTGTTCATGGCTCTCCATCCAAGGAATTCAGAGAGGGATAGTATATGTGTGTCTGTGCTTGAGAGAGAGAGAGTGACAGAGGGAGGGAGAGAAACAGATAGAGAGAGAGAGTGAGAGAGAGAGAAGTGGGGACATGGGGGCAGAGAGAGAGAGATACGAAGATTCACAGAGACTGAGAAGCCAGGGACAAAGATTGAGACGCAGACTGGGAGTGAAATACATACAGGGTCACTTAAAGAGACAGCGGTACATCCATATATCTATCTAAATATATATATACGTATATATGCATAGATATATGTAAGCTTTCAGAGACAGAGAGGGAGAGAGAGTGGGAGAGAAAGAGAGAGAGAGAGAGAGAGAGAGAGACAGAGAGAGAGAGAGAGAGAGAGAGAAAGAGAGAAAGAGAGGTAGAGGCAGATGTAGAATCATATAGACAGAAAGAGAAAACAGAGTGGGGTAAAAACAGCGAAAGAAAGAAATACACACAGAAGCAGAGAGGAGTGGGAGGGAGACATACAGTCCGAGCGATAGGTATGTAGACGGAGAATGAGAAACACACATATGCACGCACAAATATTTATAGAGAGATCCCTAGAGAGAGTGAGTTAAGTGGAGAGAATTTGAGAGAGAAACACAAAGAAAAATGCATCACAGACACAGAGAAATAGAAAATGACAGCAAAAGGGAGACAGACGGATACGAAAACAAACCCATTTATATACAGATACACACACAGATATATGCGTAGAGAGCGAGAGACAACAGAGCAAGAGAAACAGATACAATGACACTCAACACATACAGGTAGATACAGAGACACAAACAAACAAACGTACACCGAATCACACACACATCGAGAAAGACACAGAGATACATGGAATTGGAAGGAGGGTTAAGGAGGCATAAGCAGAGAGACACACAGAAGAGAAACACCTTCATCACCTCAACCTTTTTCGTGCAAGGATCTTTTGCGCTTCTGCTTCTCCTTCGAGTCTTAGAAGACGTCAAGATACGTTGACCGTCCGGAAACGGGGAAATATGCATTTAGTAGGCAGAACACGCAGTGTCTCCTTGTCGCTATACTCGTTTTTTCCTGGTTGCGCCTCTCCCGTTTCCCATCTACAACCGCTTGCGTTTGAAAACTTGAATTTACGTAGCAATAGAGCTTCAATCGGGGAAGCATCAACATTAATTTATCATTGCAAAGACCTCCACACCTACTCATCGTTCTCTGTACCAGTGACAACAACCCGAGTTTCTCCCCTTTTATTTTCCTCTACCCCCCCACTCCCTCTGCTCTCACCATTCGACTTCCCTTCCCAATATTCCTCCTTCCTTCCCTCCCACTCAATCGCCTGCTCCCCTTCCTTTACTCCATCGTGCATCCTGTCTGCGCCGCCTCCTTCTCCTGCTTCCCATTATTTTCCCCATCCCAATCCACCTCCCTGAGATCTCACGGCTTCACTCTCCACGAGCTCTTCGCTTCCCTCCCCCTGTCTCTACCACACTCTCTTTCGCCATTAGTTTACCTTCTTTCTCACCCTTTAACCTCTCCCTCGTTCCCTGCCTTTCAGATCCCAACCTCCCTATCCCCCGCCCTCACGCCTTTCTTTACTCCCACCTTCATCACCTCAACCTTCTGTGTTCTTACTCTGATTCTTAAAGCTGTTATATAGGTTTATGAGGTATAAAATTAAAGAACCGTAAAGGCTTATGCGGCCAAGAATCACAGAAATATACATTCTCTCCTCACTGTCCCCTTATAGTTTTCTACCTTCTCTCCACTCTCTACTCCATCCATGCCTAAACGGAGAACAAAAACTTAAATTATTTCACGTCGGGGGGATGATCTATGTCGCTGGAGAGACGGCTTTTGGACGCAAGCTTGGGGTGGGGATTAAGGAGGGTGGAGGGCAGGGGGACAAGTACGGTGATAGAAAACACAGTTGAAACTAGATTATTTGCATGGATCTTAAAGGAAGTAAAGAAGGGGCGAGGTAGGGGGAACTGTAGAATGAAGTTTCAGAGGATGAAGGCAGAATGACCAAAGGCTCGACCGCCATTGGTGGGGCGGTTGATTCGGGAGAAGTGAATCAAAACCGAGCCCGCGAAGCGGAGAGTGCGGGCTGGTTCTTAGGATGTTAGGAGGTGGCAGATGTAGGGCGAGCGACGCCGTGGAGGTCTTTGAAGGTGAGTACCAGGATCTTGACCTGTATTCAATGTAGTCGGGCTAGGATGGGGGTTATAGGGTCCCGGAGCTTGATGGAGGAGATGTGACGGGCTGCAGAGTTCTGGAGGATGTGCAGCCTATGAACGGAGGAGCAATGGGGGAATGCCGACAAGCAGTGAGCTTTTACAGGCAAGCCTGGATGTCGTGACTTCGTGTAGGCACGTTTCGATGGCCTGCGGCTTGAAACGTGCGAGTAGGCTGGCAATATTTCGAATGTGGTGCAAGGAATCGCGGGTCATGTCACGTACGTGTGGTAGAAACGACATTTGAGGGTCAAAAAAGAAGCCTCTTTTTCCTCTCTGCCTTCCATTCTCTCTCTGGTTGGGCCGTCCGTGTCATTGAGTTAGAAACAATACTCACCGAAGATCAGCAGCAATGGCTCCATGACGAGGATGACGAGGAGCTCGTGTGAAGATCAGAGCCCGGAGGCTTGAGTGTGTGTCCCATGGGGCGGGGGCTCCGCAGACCTGGGGTTAAACCACACGAAGAAAATCACAGGAGAAGCGTTTGACGGAGCTACTGAAATCTGTGATTCACCAAACGTCCAAATCTGTGTGACACATACACTCAGGTACAGTCTGACAAACGCACACTCTCTCTCGCCCTCTCTCTGTCTCTGATAGGGAGCTGTGAGCTGAGCTGAACAGACAGCGCGGAGTACTTTGTGGAAAGGGAAAGTGAGTTCTTCCTGGTATCACATTGGACACTTCTCCATTGTAAGGTCGTCTTCGCTGGACAAGCAGCAGGAAAGATTGCCGGACTAAGCACTCAAATATAACCAATGTGGATTTATCTGGTTAGAATCTAACATTTAACCAAACACACATTCTGATATCAGCCAAAACTTTTCCCTGAAGTTGGAAGTAATCCAAATTGAGGCTCTGCTCACATATTTATTCAGCGAATGTTTTTGTATATATTCCTATATTCTCTGGAGAGTAAACTAGCTTCGAAAGTTCAGTCTGCTTTACAATAATAATAATTCTGTTTTATAATCAACTAATATTGCTCTCATCTGATACAACGGCTCATCACGTCGTCGAGATGTTTCGGAGCAATATTTATTGTTTCAGTCAAGACGTTATTGAGAATCAAAGTACATTTCTGTCAAAGAACCTGAAGTCAAAATATAAAGTACGCAAACCAAATCTGGAGAATGAGCAAAACTATTCAGCAACAGCTATCCTTTCTAACCGACATCGATTCCCTGACCGGGTTCACTTATTTCACATAACACATTGCCCATCTCCACCCATAGCTCACATGCACAGCAGCCGAAATTCTCATCCACGACTTCGTCACTTCTGACTGCACTATTCAAATTATTCCTCGCTGGTCTCCCCAGCTCCACAATATACAGAATTAAAATAAATCACCAGCGCCCATTTTTGACCAGTGTCGAAATCGAGAATGTGTACAGTTCAGTTACAGAGGAGGAGAGCGTAGGTGACTGTCTGTGAGAAATAGCAGCGTTTAAACTAATTGACAAGTCAATAAAAAAAATGCGAATTTGTCATGTATTTCTCTAGAAACGACTTTGATCTGATGATAGACATTCTGCTGTTAATCTGTACATTTGTATGTAAACGGATATTTGAACTGGATTGCTAATTAATGGGACACTTTTCATATTAACTATGAGCCCAGGTAACGGTATGGCACCTGTGATAATTGTAGAATTGAATAAAAAATTGCAAAATCTTGGTAAATAAAGCAACATGTTTCCACTATTGTGCGGTATCTTTAAAGACTTAACTTCGTAGTTATCCTGCCCTGTTGGCTTGCCGGCTTTTGAGAACACGATGAGCGAATAAGGAAGCCAAACTCCAACCAGCAATAACTCGGGTCACCGCAGGCGGGAGCAAATATTTCCGTAAGTTAATGTAATTCTTGTGAAATCTGATGGTAAACAATTCTGGTAAAACCCAGAAGGATTAATATGTTAACCTTCACCAGGTTTCTGTCTGAGACACGAAGGGTAGTAGTGGTGTCCTCCACAGGTGAGACTCACAACGCTCCTGGAATTCCACAGATTTCTCTCTTAAAGTGATGCTGAAGGCAGTGATTGCAGATAGTTTGCCCGGATTGGTGACCCGTGGTTTGATCAGGAAGGAGCAGAACGGATTTTGTTCTGTGAGGAATGTGTGGAACAGAATGCAGTTCTGTATAACATCTCAGAAAGCTCTAAAATTTAGAGGAAAAGCAGTTACAATGTGCTCTTTGATTTCTGCAAGTCCTTGGAGCTGATGCATTTCCTCAGCGTAAGTTTTTCTCTCCCTATTTCTCAAACCGTACCTGCTGCTCAGGCCTCTCCTCCGCTCCATGGCGTTTCTTTAGAACCTGGAGTTTCGCTCCCTGTAGAGTAATTAAACAAAATGGCATGATTGAGACTCACAGTGTAGACGGAGTCCTAAAACTTCCAATAATACTCGGCCATTATTTCACATTTTAAGATGTTGCACAATTTTTCGGCAATTTTGTTCAGTCTTAACTGGAGGAAGTGCTGCATTACTACTAAGAATGATAATAAACCTTCCATTTGATATAGTGCCTGATCACATCTTCGAAAAGTATCAAACCACATTGCAGAATATATTGCAAAGTGAATTGACTGTATATTTCGTTGCATTGTGTTTTAAATTAGACCTTATTACTTTCAAGCCGTCTGTGACTGATCTGATAAACTCCTTGTTTCAGCTTCCACAGTGTCACTGCCTCTGTGTGAAGGAATTCCGTCTGATTTATATTTTCCATTCCATCACAGCTAACTTCGATTTGTGATCCGTGGTGATGAGTTCACCNAAAAATTGTAAACCACCTGTCAAATTGGCACAACCTTCCTGAAAAGATAGGTTTCCCAATTAATTTGCTTACCCCGAAATTCCTTTGTGTAGTCCTGTTGCTAATTGCTCAGTGCACTTGCTTTACAAGCGAGAAAACTCGGTTTGATTCCCGGCAGGGCGAGAGCTTGGGCATGTTTCCTTACTCCGCACTCAGCCTGCTGTTGATTCTGCGAGGACCAAAACAGTGAGAAATTGATCATTTCAATCCATGATTATTTGGGGTCACTGCTGTGCGCAATTGGCTGCCGCTTTTCGCCCACAAATACACAGTCATTTCACTTTACAGCATATTCTGTGAAGCGCTTTGAGACGTCTCGAAGACGTGAAAACCTCTATTTCAAATGCAACGATTGCACTTATTATTATTATTATGATTATTATTATCCCTGACCATGATCGCTCGACTTCACGTGTGTTGCGTTGCCTTCCTCAGACCATGTCTCACACCGAACATCTTAAACCCTCATTGTTTCACGCATCGATTTCAAGTTCATCAGTCTTCCTCATAAACGAAATTAAATTCTATCACCTCCTTCACCTCTTTGCCTCCCTGACCTGCTCCACCCAATTTAAACTGAGCGGCCATGCCTCCTACCTGTCTGTTGTTCCCTTTTATATACCATCTGAGGCCATGATGTCAGCCAATGCCCATCTCAAACTCCAGAACTCTCAGTCTCAATCCGCCACTGTGTTGTCTGCTCAACTCTCTTCAGATCTGATCGGAATACTGCAGTTTGATGGGGTCTACAGTCACTTGCCAAGTCTCTCCCCACGTTGTGGGTCAAGCCCCGCCACACCTCAACACTCTGAGACGCTGCCTTTATAAACGATGCTTTCTAAATGTAAGCGGTTTCTGTTGATATTTTTCTGGGATCACATAGAAGCACAAATAGGGAAGCTGGAGCGATACTTCTACCTTTGTACCTCCAGCCGCAGCTGGAGATGTGCATTCAGTTTTGGGCCGCGCTGTTCTGGAAATTAGTTAAAGCTTTGGAGAGAAGCTTTACAAGAATGACACCAGGGGAATTATTCCGGGACACTAACTGAGTTCGAAACCGATAGAAATAATTGGAAGAAAATGCTGCTAAACAAAACACAGATTTACATTTCTAATCAAACTCTCTTAGATAAATGCATAATTTCCTAGTTCACCTGTCCTCCACCTTCCCCAAACCCGATCCCCAGCTCGGTTTCAAAATATTGACAGTCAAGTGCCTTGGGATGTCCTCCCGATATGAAATGCGCTTCAGAAATCTAATGTTGTTTTTGTTGTATCCCTAGTTAATATTATCCTAACAGATATTTATCTAACTTGTATTTGAAGCAAACAACTCTTTCAGCTCGAGCGTCTGTGTCCCTCGGGAGTGGGTCCCACACGGTCACTGCCCCCTCACTGATGGTGCCGAGGGTTGGTGGCAGTGCCGGTGCTCAGGTTGGAGTGGGTCCCACAATGTCATTGACCCCTCACTGATAGGGCCGATGGTTGGAGGCGGTGGCGGTGCTCAGGTTGGAGCGGAGGTTGTGACGGGAAGTCAAGGTCGGGGCCGAGTGACCTCAGCTCCACATTGTGTCCCGTTCAGGGAAGGCCGTCTGTGCCGATCGTCACTGAGTGGCCACGACACGGCCTGACATTCAGTGCCAACACTGAGCCCCTGTAGCCACCAGACAGCACAGCAACAGCTAATGATCCTCATTGACATCAGCCGCAGCATCAGAGGGCCCTGACACCCAGTGTGCGGCAGCACAGTGTGACAATCTCTTTTTATCTGTGTGTCAATCTCAGCGCCTGATCCCCATTTCAATGTGTTTAGCAAAATGTGTATTTTCCGTGTAACCTTTTATAATCTGTGTAACTGTACAATAAAGCTTGTAGTTTTGATTAAGCCTTGACATTGGGCCGCCGTCTCAAATCTCTCTCAGGATTTACTGTCATTTTAAACCAATATGGCTGATAGTTTGCACAGAGGAAAGTCTTCATTTCACTTAACCGTGGAGGAGTTTGGCCGATCCGGGGAGGGTGGGAGGTGACACGGTTGGTTTCAGGCGGGACTTGAAAAGGGGGAAAGGGGTGAATGCGGGAAGATTGAGGGAGAGAGTTCAGGATTCTCGGGTGTCAGTGGCTGAATGGGCGACCGCCAGTGATGGACGGATGGCGGGGGGGGGACAAGCTGGAGGCCGGTGCCAGACGAGCGGAGGTGCCGAGTGGTGGATTGGTGAGTGAGGAGGTCGTGGGGGTCGGAGTGGTCGGAGAGGGGGGACATTAACTGCACATTAAAGAGAGACACTTTTAATGCGCAGTTTCAATAGTTGCAAATCGTATCTATCCAACTGCACATTAAAAAAAGGGCCATTTAATGTGCGGTTTAATTTGATGTAAATTGTGGGTATTGAGCGCCACAGTAAACAAAAGGACATTTAATGTGCGGTTTAATTTGATGTGAATTGTGGGTATTGAGCGCCACATTAAACAAAGGGACATTTAATGCGCGGTCTAATTTGATGTTAATTGTAGTTATTGAACGCCACACTAAACAAAGGGAGATTTAATGTGCGGTTTAATTTGACGTAAATTGTAGGTATTGAACGCCACATTAAACAAAGGCCCCAGGAGTTTGCCGGCAGTAACCTGACCCTCTGCTCCTGGGCTGGACAGCTTCGCTCATATCTGAGAGGGAATTGACATATCTCGTGACGTGAATGGAAAAGACAAGTGAGTTTCCCTCTCGCGGACCCTGACTGACAGTCCTCCACATTAGTCCCCTCGGCGGAGGGGAGGGGGAAATCTATCTGTGGTGGTGGGGTGTGGGGAGGGAAATTAAGCAGCTCAGAGCCTGCAATGGGCGTCTTCAATAGGTGCAAATGTTATCTGATACATGTGGTGCTGAGATTTGTTGCCCACCTGGAAAACCGCAGGGAATTCCTTGTACCTACTGCCCAGATAGTGAGGCTCAATCCCGTATTTGTCGGATGTAGAACGGCCATCTGGTGACTGTGCTCCTCGGGGAGGGCAATCGGGATGTGAAAATAAACACTGCTTTACAAAATGGAACTTGTGTTTAAGGATATCAGACATTCGGTACCGCAGTTACAGGAAAATATCCTTTGGATCTTGGGGTCCTGTTGCTCAGTGGATAGAGCACTCGCCTTGCGAGCGAGACACCTGGGATCAATTCCAGGCAGAGGAAACCCTCGGGCAAGTTTCCCTACTCCACACGTCTAATAATAATCCCTCCAGAACAATACAATAATAAATTGGTCATTTTCAATCCACCACCCTCTGTGGGACACTGCTGTGCGCACTTGGCTGCCGCGTTTCACCCACAGATACACGGTGAATATATTTTCACGGCCCAAAGAATTAAAAAGCGCTGAATCAAATACAATGATAATTATTGTTATTATCACCCAGACTGCTGATGATTCAGATACTTTATTCCATTTCCCTGCCTTTCTCTCCGCTCCCCCTCCCTTTCGCAGTATCCAACTCTCACCCTATCGAAATACCCAGAAGTGGACAAAAGCTGTGAATTTGGCTCAATCACATGAAGACGACATTGGCTTTGAAAACTGCCAGAAAACCAACTGCTATACTATCAGCCAATTACCTTTAAACGTGAAGGGAATACGGCTGTATTATTGGCTTCACACAAAGAAACTAATCAGATATAAATATGAGCTGCCAACACAAGGCAGGGGAGAATGTCTGAGAAAACCGAAGGGAGCGACATGGAGTGTGGAACTACCTCTGGGAAAGGTAAGTAATCGCCTCTCAATTTCTCGGTACCTTCGTCACTACTTTATTTGCTGAAGATATTGTTGAAACAACACGTTTACTTTGATGCATTGGCTATTGACTTGTGAAATGAAGTTGGATTTTACTGCACTGTTGAGTTTAATGTATTAATAATATATAGTGATATTTCATTATAATCCTCCAATTTGCTAATGCGCCTCATCACAGCAATTAGATATCTCAAAACGCTGCACAGAATATATTGTAAAGTGCATTTGGTGTTTTGTGGGTGAAACGCCTAAGATGCAGAGTGCAGTTAGTTTTTTTTCATTAGAAACGTCTTTCTCAGGGATTTCGGTTTTATTTAATGACATTTCTCAAAACATGATTTGTACTCATTTACGTGTAAGTAGTCTGTGAGGAAGGTCTGAATGATGCCTTTCCTTTTGATTGTGCTCTGAGACGCTATCCTGCACGGAGGGCGCTATATAAGTGCAAGTTGTAGTGTTCGGTTTGAATCCAGGTGGATTAGTACAGAGGATACATCAATCACTACCACATATCGCTTGTCAATAGTTAAGTGACATCAATACACCAGAGAAGAAATTCAGTCTCAATCTTGGCAGAGGGGACGGAAACTTTTCATTTTTCTAGTCTCGGTTGGATCGATGCCAAACACCTTGAAGCTTTGATTTCTACATGCTGAATTACAGAGTTAATAAAATATAAATATGTAATTATAGTCTTTATTAGCACATTGAACGTGCTCTGGCAATGATTATATCTTAACATTGTCTTTGACTATTGAAAACATCTTATTTTTTGAAAACTAATTCAACCAGTAACGTACTTTCTGTAATTTTTTCTGAAGATTTCATAATTAGTGCCTAAAAATCCACTGTTTAAAATGTCTCAAATAGCAAACACAAGAGAGTTTAAAAAAAATTACCTGTGTGGTAAACAGATAATCCCTCCAATATAAAACAATAATAAATTGGTCATTTTAAACCCACGACTGTTTGTGGGACAGACACTGCTGTGAGCAATTGGCTGCCGCGTTTCGCCCACAAATATACAGTCAATTCACTTTACAGTCGATTCTGTGAAGCACTTTGAGATGTCAAGAAGACGAGAAAAACACTATATCAAATACAGTGATTATTACTATTTTATTATAACCGCGTTCCTACTTATAACTTAGGTTATCGGAGGCCTGTGGTATAAATAAAAATAATAATAATAATTCTTGCATTTGATATAGCGCTTTTCACGTCGGGAGGACGTCCCAAAGCGCTTCACAGAACACACTGTAAAGTGAATTGACTGTATATTTGTGGGCGAACGCGGCAGCCAATTGCGCACTGCAATGTCCCACAAACAGTCGTAGATTGAAAATAACCAATTTATGATTGTTTTTGGTTTTTGGAGGGATTATTATTAGGCTCTGTGTGGAGTAAGGAAACTTGCCCAAGGTTTCGCCCTGACCTGCCTGGAATTGAACTCAGGTCTCTCACTTGCAAAGCGAGTGCTCTAATCACAGAGCTGCAGGTCTCCACAACGTGTAAATAGACGTGTAAATAAACGGGAATGGGACCCAGACCTGTTTGCGAGGTGAGCGCGCTGACTGCTGTGCTATGGACAATATTATTTCCTGTCCACACAGCTCCAGTCTCTTAGACTAAGGCTGTGAGAGATCTCAGGTCTCTGTTCACTATGTTCCTCAAATCAGCCCCTAAGGGATTCCATTCCACAATCCCTTCGCCTCACTCTCTCTCCGCCTCCTTGAGGGCACGACTCAAGAACTTCCTATTCGACTGTGCCTTTAGTCCCCAATCCTACCCTTTTTGCTCGCTCTCGTCCCACCCTAACCCACGCAGAACCACGCCACCCCAAGGCTCGGGTCCTTATCCACGACGGTTCAGTGCCTTGGGACGTCCTCCTCACTTGAAAACCGCTTTGCAAATGTAATGTTCGTGTGCTTCTGTTTTAAAAAACATTTCTCTACAGCAGATCAAATCGCAAATGGGTTCAGCTCCAAACGCAACCGAGTGAGCGGAGGAGAGTACGGGAGCAGCAGATACGATTTGAGAAAGAGGGAAAGAAGAGATTACACTGAGGAAAGGGATCTTCCAGACGATGATTACCTGTGTGAGTGAAAAATCAATCTGAGTTTCTCAGCATCAAATGCTCGAGTGCAGAATCGGGCAGATGGCAGCCGGGCTCAGTTGGTGTGCTCTTGACTCCGAGTCAGAAGATTGTGGGCTTGAGCCCCACAACGCGGGCAAAGAGCTGACAGTCTGCGCTGACACTGCAGCACAGAGCTGGGGGTGGGGTGGGGAACGATGCCCTGTCAGGGGTGCCGTCTCTCTCCGGTGCCCTGGTTTTAATGCAGCTCAGTTGACAGGGCTGGGGAATGGCGACTCAGGTCAGAAACGGCAACCAAGCGCTGTCAGCAGAGATGGTCAGCTTTTCCACTGCTGTGGGGGATGGGAAGGGCTATGGGGACTGAGGAGAGAGCAGTGCAGGTGGTCAATATGGGGTTGGGTACACGGCTCTTAATTGGAAAGACAATGAAGTCCGGATTAAAGAGGTTTTGAGGGAGCGATAGGGATACAGATGGGAAGGCGAGCCGTGAGAAGGGATAGGAAGGCGATTGAGGAAAATGCTCATTGAAGATTTAGTCTGTGCGTTTGAAATATGAGGCCGCGAAGTGACATCACGCAGTGGATTTTGACCATTGGTTGGTTCAGGCGGGAAACGTCAAAATGGCATCCTCCGTAGAGCCCCGCACCCTAATCCTGCCCACCAACCCGCGATGCACTGCCATACAACCCGAGCTTTTAAGCTAAAGTCACTCTGCGCCTCTCCAGACACATAGTAAAGATCCTTTAATGGTGTGGTGGAACACAGAGAAACTCGCTTCTCTTTTGGAAACATGTCATGGGATCTTTACTGTCCACCTGAACAGACATGGCCGGGAGCTCATTATAACATTTCATCTGAAGCACAGCACCTCCTACAATGGAAAGCATTTCCCGCATTAATATAAGTATCTCCCTGTGTCCCAGACCGTGGTCAACTACACTAATCACGGAGACGCCTCACGGCTGTTTGTGGGTAGTTGTTGCCATCATAAACTGACACTGTCAATAAGTGACCAGCATGAAGGGCGGTATATAAATGTAAGCTGCTACTGACCGTACAGTTCGCAGTAAATAATGTAAATCATTGACATCACCAGGTGCTGTACAAATGCAAGGATTCAATCGAAATTTGCTCCTGAGCAATTCGTACAGAAAGCCCATATATTGCTTATCCAGATCTTTCTTTTCTCCCATCAGCAGCCAAAGTAGGTGATTCTGAGTCTCATCCCTGGCCTCATGCCAACGTTGTGTTGAGTTGTGCCGAGTTCCTCCAGGAACACAACAGAAGACATCCCGAGTTCCATAAAGACACATCAACAACGCAGACTGCTTGTAGCGCAAATGATGCTTTGCAGCAGAGAGAGTGTCAGGAATCTATCGTATTTCATGTTGAAGAAAACCGAGTCTCGCAAACAGGATCTCTACAGGGTCACAAGCAATCGATCTCAGGAGATAGACTGTATAAATGTTCCCGATGTGGTGAGAATTTCATACATTCAGGGCACCTCAAGATACACCAGCAATCACTCCGAGAAAAGCGTCCGTATAAATGTGTGGAATGTGGGAAGAGCTTCACAGGATCGGGCAGTCTGCAGATACACCATCGATCTCACACAGGAGAGAGGCCATATAAATGTGCAGAATGTGGAAAGAGTTTTGCAACGTTAGCTTATCTCCAGATACACTATCGGTATCACACAGGAGAGAGGCCATATGAATGTGTTCAGTGTGGAAAGAGTTTTACAACATCGGGAGAACTCCAGAGACACCAGCAATCACACACAGGAGAGAAACCGTATAAATGTGCTGAATGTGGAAAGCGTTTCACAACGACGTTTTATCTCCAGGTTCACCATCGATCACACACAGGAGAGAAACCATATAAATGTGCTGAATGTGGAAAGAGTTTCACAACGTCGTGTTATCTCCAGGTTCACCATCGATCACACACTGGAGAGAGACCATATAAATGTGCTGAGTGTGGAAAGAGTTTTTTAACCTCGAGTAATCTCCAGGTTCACCATCGATCACACACAGGAGAGAAACCATATAAATGTGCAGAATGTGGAAAGAGTTTCAGAGCATCAGGATCGCTCAAAATACACCATCGATCACACACTGGAGAGAGACCGTATAAATGTGCTGAGTGTGGAAAGAGTTTCATTGCTTCCGGATCTCTCAAAATACACCATCGATCACACACTGGAGAGAGACCATATAAATGTGCTGAGTGTGGAAAGAGTTTTTTATCCTCGAGTAAACTCCAGGGACATCATCGATCACACACAGGAGAGAAACCATATAAATGTGCAGAATGTGGAAAGAGTTTCAGAGCTTCAGGATCGCTCAAAATACACCATCGATCACACACTGGAGAGAGACCGTATAAATGTGCTGAGTGTGGAAAGAGTTTCACTGCTTCCGGATCTCTCAAAATACACCATCGATCACACACTGGAGAGAGACCATATAAATGTGCTGAGTGTGGAAAGAGTTTTTTAACCTCGAGTAATCTGCAGGGACATCATCGATCACACACAGCGGAGAGGCCACACAAATGTGTTCAATGTGGAAAGCGTTTCACAACGTTGCCTTATCTCCAGATACACCGACAGTCACACACAGGAGAGAAACCGTATAAATGTGCAGAATGTGGAAAGCATTTCACAACGTCAGGTTATCTACAGAGACACCGACAATCACACACAGGAGAGAAACCTTATAAATGTGTTCAATGTGGAAAGCGTTTCACAACGTCAGGGAATCTCCAGACACACCAGCGATCACACACAGGAGAGAAAGCTTATAAATGTGTTCAATGTGGAAAGCGTTTCACAACGTCAGGGAATCTCCAGACACACCAGCGATCACACACAGGAGAGAAACCTTATAAATGTGTTCAATGTGGAAAGTGTTTCACAACGTCAGGGAAACTCCAGACACACCAGCGATCACACACAGGAGAGAAACCGTATAAATGTGCAGGATGTGGAAAGCGTTTCACAAGGGCAGACAGTCTCCAGAGACACCAGCGATCACACACCGGGGAGAGGCTACACAAATATGTTGAATGTGGAAAGAGTTTCACAAAGTCAGGAGACCTCCAGGGACACCGACAATCACACACGGGAGAGAAACCGTAAAGATGTGTTGAATGTGGAGAGTTTTAAAAGGCCAAGTTATCTCCAGAGACACCAGCGATCATACAGCGGAAACAGACCATATAACTCTACTGAATGTGAAAATAAATTTTCAAGGAAATAGCACCTCCAAACTCACCAGCAGATATACACAGGAGAGACTGTATAATTATGCCGAATGTGGGAATAATTTTGCGGTGTCGTATCAGAAAAAAAATGTTCTTTACCAGCGGAAAGCTTTCCAGGAGTCGATACAGTTCAAAGTACGTACGAGAAGCTGCTTTGACAAATGCATAGAATAACAATAATAGTTTGATGTATCACAGGACAGATATCTGTTTGATCCAACACCATTGACTCAGTTAAGACACCAGTGCGATAGTCTGTCCCCTTCTCTCCTGAACATGTGCTGAGGAACCAGCATTTCCTGAAGGTCCTCACAAACTGTTAGAGAGACCTTACGAATGTGCTGAATGTGGAAAGAGCCCATGTCCGGCTATCACCGAGGTGTGTGGCTGCGGGAGAGAATAACAGAATGGCGCGGTGAGATATGAGCCCTCTGAAACCAGCTGTGGCTTCCAGTATCGGAGCTCACATCGCTGAAGTATATATTTTTGGTCAAAAGCACCTCGTCCCCTGGTTTGTTACCAGCAGAATGGGGAGTGCTTATAGTTTTTTTTTACCAACCAGTTTTTTTTTTCGCTGTTGATGTTAATCAAAATATTTCCTTTTCATTGCTGTGCTGGTTGGAGTGGTGGTGGGGGGCGGCTGTGTTTGTGTGTGTGTGTGTACTATGTGTGTGTCTGTGGGCTGTGTGCGTGTGTGCGGAGGGGATTTGTATGTGGGGTGGTGGCTGAAGTGTGTGAAGAGGGCATCTGTGTGTGCGCGCTGGTTGGGGGGTGTGTGGGATTGAGGGATGGGGGTAAGGGGGATGGGTGGGAGGGGATGTTGGTGGTGGAGTTGAGGGTTGTGGAACAGGGATATTAATCAGTGTATTTATCACTCCTTTACCATACGGCTGAGGCACTGTCGACGTTTACAGTAATGTAACAATGAACTATGGCTAATATTAAAGCCATCGGCACGGAATCAATTGCCGTTTTCATACATTTTTATTCTCTCATTTTCTCATGTGAGGGACGTAAAGATAAACCTTTGTTCCCAAACACAGATGAATGTGAGGTGAATTTATAGCGATATATAAAACAGGACAGAAGGGTTATTGCCCAACAGTATGTTCCGATAGGCCAAGGGAGCGGGACAAGAGATGGATCGAGATGTGAAGAGCAGAGGGAGCTTTACTCTGTATCGGGAGGAGCGGGGTAGGTGGGGGGGGAGTGGGGCATAAGCAATATGTTTGTGTTTTGTTTTCAAAAACATAACAACTTTGACACCGAACCCTTTTCACGTCAGGGGGAGGTCTGGAGGCGATCAGCACTGCCAGCTGGACACCCGAGCGGGGGGTGGGAGCCGAGAGAGGCGGCGAGGGGGGAGATAACTGGAAATACAGTCAGAGAGATAGGTCTTGATGTGCTTTGAAAGAGTGGAGGGAGGGGGCGAGTCAAACGGACACTGGGAATGGAGCTCCGGGCAATGGGAGCAAAATGGTGCTGTTGGGGCAGATGGGGTGGGGGTGACATGAAGGAGCTGTGTTTCCTGCGCAAAGGGAATGGCCGGTTATGGAGGTCGCGCGGGTAAGTTGGGAGGAGGGAAATGATGGGCTTAGAGCAGTCTCTCACTGGGGAAAGGGGGAGTTTTCTGTGAGGAAACTGCACGACATATTTCACGGCATCTGACCTCGCGCCCAGCCCCCGCGGCGGCCAATGGGGCTCCGATAGTCTGTCCTGACAGTGAAGCAAGAAACACTGTCCTCACTTCACCTCTCTCTCTGTTTCTGCTCTCTCTCTTTCTCTTTATTCCTCCTTCACTCCCCCTCTCCCTCCTGCTCTCTCGCACCGTCAGACACTCTGTCCTCACTCCGTTACGATCGCTCTCTCCCCGCCTCTCCCACACATTCTGTCACACTCTCTCCATCATTCTCTCCATCCTCTCACACACTCCCTCTCTCCCATCGCTCAATCCCTCTCTCTTCCCACTCTCCTCACTTATTGACACAGTGACACTCCTGTGCTCTTCCACACACTCTCTCCCTCTCACACGAACCATTCGCAATCACTGGAGACCCGGCACCTCCCCGGTGACCACTCATAATCCCGGAATAATCTTCATTTCAATGATTTTTCGCGGTTAAAAAAAATCACGCGACGTCTTAAATCTCTCTCTTTCTCTCACACTCACTCCCTCTTTCCTTCTCTCTCACTCTCTCTCTCTGTCAATCAGCCGCTGGTGGCTCTGCTGCAATCAGGAGACAGAGTTTGGCGGGGCCGGAGGAGGATTTCAGTCTGTAGACCGAATTTGTGCATTAAAGCGAGGTCGTCCACTCAATTGAAGGGGGGAGAGGAGGTTTATTCGTGAGGTTTAAACCCCTTTTTGTTATATTAATATTATTTCTCCCACCAACCCTCGCCCCTCCCTCTCCGACCCCTCTCACCCCCCCCCCCCTCCACTCCGCCCACTTTCGACCCTCCCGCTTGCCACTCTCCCCCCCTCTCCATACCCCAGAGAGAGAGTCTCCGGGATCTATCACTGATGCTGTCGGAGAAAAGGGGTTTACACCCGGATCTGTGCAGAGTCACCAGCGATCCATCTCAGGAGAGAAACCCCATAAATGTTCCCAATGTGGGAAGAGTTTCACACGTTCGGGGACTCTCCACCTTCACCCGAGAATACACACAGGAGAGAAACTGCATAACCATAACGAATGCGGGAAGAGTTTTGCTCATTCAGGGGATCTCCACAAACACCAGCGGATAGACACAGGAGAGAAATCGTATGAATGTAATGAATGCGGGAAGAGTTTCACAGAGTCAGGAACACTCCAAAAACACCAGCGAATACACACAGGAGAGAAACCGTATAACTGTTCCCAATGTGGGAAGAGTTTCACATATTCAGTGACACTCCGCAGTCACCAGCGGATACCGACAAGATAGAAACCGTATAAATGAGCGGAATGTGGGAAGTGTTTTGCGAACTCCCAACACACGGAACACTGCAAATGCTGTGAAAGACTCTGTTCCTGTGGGAAACTTTTCCAGGACCCGGTGCTGTTCGCAGCCCCACATGAGAAGCTGCTGTGAGAAGTGAAGGAAATAACTAGTGTTTGATGTGCAGCGGAGATCCACTCGATCCAACACCAGCGACTCACAGTGAATACACCAGTGCGACACCTTTTCCCCTTCTCTCCTGACCATGTGTTGGGGAACTGCCATCTCCTGCCGGACCTCACACACGCGTGGCTGTTGTGCACATGTCAGGCTGTCACCAGGGGACCTCACACACGCGTGGCTGTTGTGCACATGTCAGGCTGTCACCAGGGAACCTCACACACGAGAAATGAGAGCCCGTGTGTCCCCACTGACACCAGTCATGGCCTCCACTGTCGGCGCTCACATCACTTCACAGTGTATTACATATTACAGTGTATTATAGGTCTGAAGGCACCTTCTCTCCCCGGTTATTACCATCAGAATCAGATATGTTTAGTGGTTTAATTCCAGCGGAATAGGGGCTGTTTGTAGTTTAAAAGATAAGTTCATGAGCAGCGGATCAATATGTTGTTGTTGTTGTTCGCTGTGAAGCCGACCATTTTACACTCTATACTGTTCTGCTGTTGGGGTCAGTTATTTAACCCATTTGAATGCGGGTTGGGTGGGGATCTGATTCAGACTGACTGGGCTGAGCGGCTTCATACACACACAGACCCTCCATGTATGCGCCCCCACACACAGGACACAATGCACCCGCGCTCCCACACACAGGACTACCCACCCACACAAACACACGGTCGCCCACACCACGACACAGTCGCGCCCATCACACACACACAGAAGGCTCACACACAAACCCCCTCACCACACACACACACTGCGCCCCCCCCCACCCCCACACAAACATCCCACTCCCCACACACACAGTCCCCTCACCACACACAACCCCCTCCCAAACACACACACACAAGTAACCTCGCCAAAAGTACACTGTCACCACAGACAGCGCCCCACCACACACATACAACCCCCCTGACCACACCGACAGCTCCCCTCCCCCATACAGCCGCCACCCCCACATAAACAGCCCCCTGCCCACACACACAGCCACCCCTCCATACACATACAGGGCCCCTCCCCACACACAGAGCCACCATTCCCACACACACAGCCCCCCCACACACACAGCCTCCTCCCCACACACACAGTCCCCGCTTCCCACACATACAGCCCCCTCCCCTCACATACAGTCCCACCTCCCCACACAAACAGCCCCTACTTTCCACACATACAGCCCACCTCCCCACACATACAGCCACCCCTCCCCACACATACAGCCCCCCCCCCCCACACATACAGCCCCCCCCTCCCAGACATACAGCGCCCCCCCCCCCACACATACAGCCCCGCCCCCCATACAGCCCCATCCCCAAACATACAGTCCCACCTCCCCAGACATTCAGCCCCCCTCCCCCCACACACAGCCTCCTCCCCACACACACAGTCCCCCCTTGCCACAAATACAGCCCCCCTCCCCACACATACGGCCCCCCTCCCACACATACTGCCCCCGCTCCCCAGACATACAGCCCCCCTCCCAACTCATACAGCCCCCCCCCCAGACATACAGCCCCCCCCCTCCACACCTACAGCCCACCTCCTCAAACATACAGCCAACCCTCCCACACCTACAGCCCCCCCCCCATACAGCCCCCTCACCACACACACAGCCCTGCTCCCCACACATACAGCCCCCCTCCCACACAAACAGTCCCCCTCCCCACACGTACAGCCCCACTCCCCACACATACAGTTTCCCTCCACGCACACACAGCCCTCCTTCGCACACATACAGCCCTCCACTCCGCACACACAGCCCACCCCCTCCCCACACATAGAGACCCCCTCCCCACACAA
>NW_024704875.1:0-66843 GCF_018977255.1 Callorhinchus milii
TCTCCCCCCCCTCCCCCCCTCCCCCCCCCACCCCACTCTCCTCCTCTCCCCCCCACTGCCCCTCTCCCCCCCACTACCCCACTCTCCCCCTCTCCGCCCCACTGCCCCTCTCCCCCCACTCCCCACCTCCTCCTCCCCCCCCACTGCCCCTCTCCCCCCACAACCCCTCTCCCCCCCACTGCCTCCCTCTCCCCCACTACCACCCCCCCTCCCCCCTCTCCCCCACTCTCCCCCCCACCCCCCCACTGCCCCTCTCCCCCCCACTCCCCACTCCCCCCTCTCCCCCACTCCCCTCCTACCCCACTCCTCCCTCTCCCCCCCAGCCCCTCCCCCCCACTCCCCCTCTCCCCCCACCCCCCACTCCCCTCTCCCCACTCCCCCTCTCCCCCCCCTCCCCTCTCCCCCCACTCCCCCTCTCCCCACTCCCCCCCCCCCCCCACTCCCCCCTCTCCCCCCCTCCCCCCCCTCCCCTCTCCCCCACTCTCCCCCCCCCCCCCTCTCCCCCCTCTCCCCCTCCCCCCCACTCTCCCCCCCCCCCCCACTCCCCCCACTCTCCCCCCCACTCCCCCCACTCCCCTCTCCCCCCCACTCCCCCCCTCTCCCCCCCTCTCCCCCCACTCCCCTCTCCCCTCTCCCCCCACTCCCCCCCCCCTCTCCCCCACCCCCCCACTCCCTCTGATGTGACCGTGTCAAGTGTCGCCCTCTTTCCTGTAACTCTCCGTCGTGTCACCCCTTCCTATTGAGTGAATGCAAAGCTTTGCGCTTTTTGGCTCATTAAATCAGTCGTTGAGACTAAAACACGTGTCTTTGGTTCCTCCGTCACAATTCGCGAATGAATAACAATCCTCGCATTTGACACTGCGCTTTTCACGTCTTCTCGACACCTCGAAGCGCTTCACAGTGGAGTGAGTCGACTGCGCACTTCTGGGCGGAACGCGACGGCCGATCGAGCGCGTCGTTGTCCCACGGGCAGCCGCGTGGGTCGAGCGACCGCGTCGATTATTTTGCTGAAAGGATTATTAACAGCCGGAGAAATGATCCCGATTGGCTCGGGCCAACGCCTCGGCACCTCAGGGACCGTCAGCGTCGGCCTCCGCGCCCGCGCACACCGCCTCGGCGAGTCGGTTAGGAACCCGGGCGTCTCGTTCGACCCTCGACACCACACACTCACACTCACACACACAGACACTCACACACACACTCACACAGACACACACACACAGACACACACACACACACATGTGCCCCGATCCGCCACCGCCTCACCCTTCCGCCCCCCGATGCCCTCGTCCGCGCTCCCGTCGCCACCGCCTCCGATGGAGCCAACACCCGGAGCGTTCGGAGCTCTGCAGCAGATACCGTGGCCCCCCACCGCGCCCCCCCGCCCAACCCACCCCCCCCCCGCCCAACCCGCCCCCCCCCGCCCAACCCCCCCCGCCCCCCCCCCCCCCAACCCGCCCCCCCCCCCGTCCAACCCCCCCAACCCGCCCCCCGCCCCCCGCCCAACCCGCGCCCAACTCGCCCCCCACCCAACTCACCCCCCCGCCCCTCGTGTGTGTGTGTGTGTGTGAGTGTGTGGGGTGGAGTGCCTGTGTGTGTGTGTGTGTGAGTGTGTGTGTGTGTGTGGTGTGGAGTGTCTGTGTGTGTGAGTGTGTGTGTGTGTGAGTGTCTGTGTGTGTGTGAGTGTGTGGTGTGGAGTGTCTGTGTGTGTGAGTGTGTGAGGGAGTGTCTGTGTGTGTGAGTGTGTGAGTGTCTGTGTGTGTGTGTGTGTGAGTGTGTGGTGTGGAGTGCTGTGTGTTGTGTGTGTGAGTGTGTGTGAGTGTGTGGTGTGGAGTGTCTGTGTGTGTGTGTGTGAGTGAGTGTGTGTGTGAGTGTGTGAGTGTGTGAGTGTCTGTGTGTGTGTGAGTGAGTGTCTGTGTGTGTGAGTGAGTGTCTGTGAGTGTGTGGTGTGGAGTGTCTGTGTGTGTGAGTGAGTGTCTGTGTGTGTGAGTGTCTGTGGGTGAGTGTGTGGTGTGGAGTGTCTGTGTGTGTGTGTGAGTGTGTGGTGTGGAGTGTCTGTGTGTGTGTGAGTGTGTGGGGTGGAGTGTCTGTGTGTGTATGTGTGTGTGTGGTGTGGAGTGTCTGTGTGTGTGTGTGAGTGTGTGGTGTGGAGTGTCTGTGTGTGTGTGTGTGTGGTGTGGAGTGTCTGTGTGTGTGTGTGTGTGAGTGTGTGTGTGTGAGTGTGTGGTGTGGAGTGTCTGTGTGTGTGTGAGTGTGTGGTGTGGAGTGTCTGTGTGTGTGTGAGTGTGTGGTGTGGAGTGTCTGTGTGTGTGTGAGTGTGTGGTGTGGAGTGTCTGTGTGTGTGTGTGTGGTGTGGAGTGTCTGTGTGTGTGTGAGTGTGAGTGTGTGTGAGTGTGTGTGAGTGTGTGTGTTGTGTGTGTGTGTGTGAGTGTGTGGTGTGGAGTGTCTGTGTGTGTGTGAGTGTGTGGTGTGGAGTGTCTGTGTGTGTGTGAGTGTGTGGGGTGGAGTGTCTGTGTGTGTGTGTGTGAGAGTGTCTGTGTGTGTGTGTGGTGTGTCTCTGTGTGTGTGTGTGTGTGAGTGTGTGAGTGTGTGTGATGTGTGTGTGATTGTGTGTGTGTGTGTGTGTGTGTGTGTGAGTGTGTGTGAGTGTGTGTGTGTGTGTGTGAGTGTGTGGGGTGGAGTGTCTGTGTGTGTGTGTGTGGTGTGGAGTGTCTGTGTGTGTGTGTGTGTGAGTGTGTGTGTGTGTGAGTGTGTGGTGTGGAGTGTCTGTGTGTGTGAGTGTGTGTGTGTGAGTGTCTGTGTGTGTGTGTGTGAGTGTATGGGGTGGAGTGTCTGTGTGTGAGTGTGTGAGTGTGTGGCGTGGAGTGTCTGTGTGTGTGTGTGTGAGTGTGTGGCGTGGAGTGTCTGTGTGTGTGAGTGCGTGTGTGTGTGTGAGTGTCTGTGTGTGTGTGAGTGTCTGTGTGTGTGTGTGTGTGAGTGTGTGAGTGTGTGAGTGTGTGGGGTGGATTGTCTGTGTGTGTGTGTGAGTGTGTGTGTGTGTGTGTGTGAGTGTGTGGGGTGGAGTGTCTGTGTGTGAGTGTGTGTGTGTGAGTGTGTGGGGTGGAGTGTCTGTGTGTGTGTGTGTGAGTGTGTGGGGTGGAGTGTCTGTGTGTGAGTGTGTGAGTGTGTGGTGTGCAGTGTGTGTGTGTGAGTGTGTGGCGTGGAGTGTCTGTGTGAGTGCGTGTGTGTGTGTGTGAGTGTCTGTGTGTGTGTGTGTGAGTGTGTGAGTGTGTGGGGTGGATTGTCTGTGTGTGTGTGTGAGTGTGTGTGAGTGTGTGTGTGTGTGAGTGTGTGGGGTGGAGTGTCTGTGTGTGTGAGTGCGTGTGTGTGTGTGTGAGTGTCTGTGTGTGTGTGAGTGTCTGTGTGTGTGTGTGTGAGTGTGTGAGTGTGTGGGGTGGATTGTCTGTGTGTGTGTGTGAGTGTGTGTGAGTGTGTGTGTGTGTGTGTGTGTGTGTGTGGGGTGGAGTGTCTGTGTGTGTGAGTGCGCGTGTGTGTGTGAGTGTCTGTGTGTGTGTGAGTGTCTGTGTGTGTGTGTGTGTGTGTGAGTGTGTGAGTGTGTGGCGTGGAGTGTCTGTGTGTGTGTGTGTGTGTGTGAGTGTCTGTGTGTGTGTGAGTGTCTGTGTGTGTGTGTGTGAGTGCGTGTGCGTGTGTGTGTGTGTGAGTGTGTGTGAGTGTGTGTGTGTGTGTGAGTGTGTGAGTGTGTGAGTGTGTGAGTGTGTGGGGTGGATTGTCTGTCTGTGTGTGTGAGTGTGTGGGGTGGAGTGTCTGTGTGTGTGTGTGAGTGTGTGTGAGTGTCTGTGTGTGTGAGTGTCTGTGTGTGTGAGTGTGTGAGTGTGTGAGTGTGTGGTGGATTGTCTGTGTGTGTGTTGATGTGTGTTAGTGTGTGTGTGTGTGTGTGTGTGTGAGTGTGTGGGGTGGAGTGTCTGCGTCTGTCTATGACCCTTCGTCGTACCCGTATACCCTCTCCATCGATGCTGCCTGACCCGCTGAGTGTTCCGGACACTTCTGCTTTTAATAAATAATAATAATAATAATCCTTCCATTTGATAGAGCGCTTTCCACGTCGGGAGGACGTCCCAAAGCGCTTCACAGAACACACCGTAATGTGAAGTGACTGTATGTTTGTGGGCGAACGCGGCGGCCGATGGTGCACAGCGATGCCCCACAGACGGTCGCGGGTTGAAAATGACCAATTTATTATTGTTTGGGGCTGTGGAGGGATTATCATTAGGGCTCTGTGTGGTGTGGAGTGAGGAAACTTGGCCGAGGCTTCGCCCTCCGCCGGGGACTGAACGGAGGTCTCGCGCTCGCACAGCGAGTGCTCTAACCAATGGCTCTCCGTCGCTGAATGGATCGACGTCGGGATCCTCGCGCTCCGGACACGTGGCCTCACAACGCCATTCAGCCTCGTCGCAGCGCTCTTGGGAAGAGAGAGCATAGAGAAGCATAACTGTGTCTCTAACCCTGACCCGGGAGTGCGGATGGACGCACAGTGTAGAGGAGCGTTACTGTGTCTCTAACCCTGACCTGGGAGTGTGGACGCACAGTGTAGAGGGAGCGTTACTGTGTCTCTAACCCTGACCTGGGAGTGTGGACGCACAGTGTAGAGGAGCGTTACTGTGTCTCTAACCCTGACCCGGGAGTGTGGACGCACAGTGTAGAGGGAGCGTTACTGTGTCTCTAACCCTGACCTGGGAGTGTGGACGCACAGTGTAGAGGGAGCGTTACTGTGTCTCTAACCCTGACCCGGGAGTGCGGACGAACGGTGTCGAGAGAGGTAGAGTTACGGCTCAACCGACGGGAGTTGGCCAAGTTAGGACTACTTTCCGTGTCCGTAATCCTCATTCCCTCCCCAATGCTCGGGCCCCGACACCTGACAGTTCAGCGCTTTGGGATGTCCTTCCGGCTCGAAAGGCGCTCTATAAATATAAGTTTGTGGTTGTTGTTGAGATAATAATAATCCTTTCATGTGCCATCGCGCCCGTCACGTCAGACGATGGTCTCGAAGCGTTTCGAGGGAAGGACTTGCTGTGAAATAAAGGGACTGCGTAATTGTAGGCAACCGCGGAAGCAAAACTGTGCACAGCAATGTCCCACAAACAGCCCAAATAATGTCGGGAAGTCATTTCGGAATTTCATGTAATAACAATTATAATAAGAATAATAATCGTTACACTTTTCACGTCTTCTCGACGTCTCAAAGCGCTTCACAGAACACACTGTAAAGTGAATTGACTGTATGTTTGTGGGCGAACGCGGCGGCCGATGGCGCACAGCAGTGTCCCCACACACAGAGCCGTGGGTTTGAAAATGACCAATGTATTGTTGCACGTTTCCGAGGGATTATTATTCGTAAGGAAACCTGCCCGAGGCTTCGCGCACAGCTGCGCTTCTCGCAAACCTGCGCCCAATACACTCCGGTATCAATTAAGCAGCGCATCCCTCCGGGGAGAGAGTGAGCCTTCGCTTGCAGACGCCGGCTGATTTGGAAATATAAGTGATATACTCCTGTGGATCTCCTTTGGATATTTTAAGAAGAATTAAAATTTGCGTTCGCACATTGCTTGAGACGGACGGTGGGGGTGTGGCGAGCGGTGCCCGCGGGGGGGTGAGACGAGCAGTCAACCGAAAATCGTTGGGTGCGCTGCGCAGCTCTGGGAGAGTGTATGTTTTCCACGGGTCGGGTGGTGGGTGCGCCTTCTCCGCGATTGCGTCATAACATTGCTCGCTGAAGCGTACCCCCCCCCCCCCCCCCCCACCCGTTGCGTTAGATAAGGCACTGCCTTGTGCTCTCGCTCGTCCTTCTCCGAGTGTGAGCGACTGCCTGTAGCGAGAGGAAGGGTCAGCGTTCCTCTGCCGGGATGACGGCTCCGCTAATCGACCGGATCCGATATATTTACTACCCTATTCTCGCGGCTTTCGGGGTTCCCGGCAAGTGGTTTAACCGCTCCTTTATTCTGACGGACGGGCGCTAAAAGTTTGCAGCCGGACCGCCGTCGGCGGCTCTCTCCGTTGCCCATTGGAAAAAGCTTCGGTTTTACACCCACTGTGTCCTCGCGCTGGAGACCAACAATCTCAGCGCAAGGCCTTGCGGGTTTGTTCCAACGTTGGCGATGGACACCTCCCTTCGATGCGATTTAAAGACGCGGCGGTGTTAATATAATAATAATAAAATAATAATAATCCTCGCGTTTGATTGAGCGCTTTTCACGTCTGGAGGACGTCCCGAAGCGCTTCGCAGAACGCACCGTGAAGTGAATTGACTGTATGTTTGTGGGCGAACGCGGCGGCCGATGGCGCACAGCGACGCCCCACAGACAGTCGTGGATTGAAAATGACCATTTTAATCATTGTTTTGGGTTTTGGAGGGATTGTCATCGTAAAGTTGAAGAGAGAGAGAGAGAGAGAGGACGAGAGAGAGTGCCTTCTGTTTCAGGCACAGGATGATTTTCCCTTTTAAAAGGGGATCTCTCACTCTGCTTCGGAGAGTTTAGGACCAATGACAATTTGCACCCGAGCCCCACTGTGGGGGAGAGTAATAGTAATAATAATAATAATAATCCTTGCATTTGATATAGCGCTTTTCACGTCGGGAGGACGTCCCAAAGCGCTTCACAGAACACACTGTAAAGTGAATCGACTGTATATTTGTGGGCGAACGCGGCGGCCGATTGCGCACAGCAATGTCCCACAAACAGTCGTGGATTGAAAATGACCAATTTATTATTGTTTTTGGTTGTGGAGGGATTATTATTAGGCTCTGTGTGGAGTAAGGAAACTTGCCCGAGGTTTCGCCCTCTGCCTGGGATTGAACTCAGGTCTCTCGCTCGCAAAGCGAGTGCTCTAACCACTGAGAGCCACAGCGGATTGATTGTATATTGGTGGGCGAAACACGGCAGTCAGTCTCGCGCCGCAGCGTCCCCACAAACAGTCGGGGATTGGGTTGAGCGTTTATTTTTCTTCGAAGGGGTTATTACCCCCGGAAAAGTGATCCGCCAGTCGGACCGACAACCGTGTCCGGACTTACGGCTGGTGAGCAGAGGTGTGCGGAGTAAGGACATTTGCTCAACGTTTCACGCTCGGGTCTCTCGCTTGCGAGGCGAGTGCTCTAACCACTGAGGCGGTACGGGACTCAACGGCACTGTTCCACGGACAGCCCCATGGATGAGCAACGCCTTTTATTTGGGGGCTATATTGGCGAGGATACCCTTCTGTTTCGTGTTCGTGCCATGGGGTACTCCGAGTCCAGTTGCACAGGCAAATGGGACCCCGTTTGAGTGTCGCATCCGCGCCCCCAACCCTGGATTGGAGCACCGACTTCGAAAATGTGATACCAAATTGAACGCTTGAAACCAAAATCTGAGTTAGAAGAAGACTGTAGGGAACGACGAGTGTGATGGTGTGAACGTAAGGAGCTTTATTTGGATCTAAGTCCGATGGGAGATGGCGCCGGTTGAGACTGAGTAGATTGCATGGAGAGTTTGCGGCAGATGGGGATGAGAGCAGCGAACGTTTGCATCAGCTAATGGATGGTAGACCAAGAGTGTACACGGAAGCAATCGATCATGTTGACTGCTGACCATTTTTTTCTGTTTCTCTTCCTACAGCTAACCTGGCGTCCATTTTGGTCCTGTCTCGAGGGAGATGCGGTCTCTCCAACTGTATCACTCGCTACCTGCTGGGCATGTCGACGGCCGACCTGATGGTGGTCTTGATCGACGTGATCTTGAGGCGCGTTATCCTCTCCACTTCCCAACTTCGTTCTTGTCCGTGACCGAGGTGTGCCGACTCGTCTTCTCGCTGCTTAACGCCACGACGTCCACGTCGGTCTGGTTGACCGTGACTTTCACCTTCGACCGCTACGTGGCCATCTGTTGCCACACACTCAAAGCAAAATTTTGCACCGGTAAAACTGCTCGTACGGTGATAGCGGTGGTGAGCGCGTTTATTGCCGTGGGGAACGTTCCCTGGTATTTTGCGTTGACGTCGGTGACTGTTGTTAATAACGTGCGATGGGGGTGTGTGGCCAACACATGGTTTTCCACTTCTATCGCATGGATCGCTTTTGACCTGCTCGACCTGCTTTTAACCCCAGTTATCCCATTTGTTCTGATTTTGCTGCTCAATGCCCTGACCGTCCGGCACATACTGACGGCCAGTCGAGCGCGGGGTAGACTGCGGATTCACAGCAAAGGGCACAGGAATAGAAACGCGAGCGACAGCGACGCGGAGATGAAGAACAGGAGACGGTCCATCATTTTGCTCTTCGCTGTTTCCACCAGTTTCGTGTCATTGTGGATGACGCAAGTTGTATTTTTTCTATACTGGAGGGTTTCGGGAACATATTACCCCACAGACCCCGTTGATCATTTCTACACTATCCAGGAAATTGCCTCCATGCTCCAGCTTTTGAGCTCCTGTACAAACACATGTATTTATGCGGTCGCACAGACTAAATTCAGGGAGGAGTTGAAGAAATTGGTGAAATTACCCTTCCTCATAATTGCCGGTTTATTTCGTTGAAAAACTCACCCGGCAACGCTGGTGCTCCGTTGGCTGAATAAAAACGTTCTGCGATTCCCACACTGTCCGCCCATAGTTCCAGGTCATGGTTAGAGATAGAGAATAGCTCACTCTACACTTACGCTGTCCGTCCATGCTCCCATGTCAGGGTTAGAGAGAGAGAGAGTGAGACAGGAGAAATATCGACCAACACTGTCCATCCACACTCCCAGACACAAGGTAAGAGCAGAGCAAATCTCGCTCTGCACTGTCCATCCACACCCCAAGATTGGGGGTAGAGTTACAATGATACCGTCTCCCACTATACTGTCTGTCGACACTTCCGGAGCAGTTTAAAGATCCCTCTACACTGTGCGTTCACGCTCCCATGTCAGGGTTAGAGATGTGTCCACGTGTTGCAGGTCATTCACTCGAGAAATAAAAAGGCCCTTAAGAAAAAAAAGGCAATGAGATACAGAAAGGAAACGCGAATGGACGCCGGGAGTTGGTAATTATTTTGGTGACAGTTACAGAGGATTGGGGTCGTTTCGGTTGACAATAAAGCAACTCGCGAGCGCGACAGTGCTCTGCTTTGAGAATCATCGCGTGTCAGTGTCTTTCTCTCTCTGCGTCCTGTGTGTGTGTGTGTGCGTTTGTGTGTGTGTTGTGTGTGTGTGTTGTGTGTGTGTGAGATCGCAGGAGGCGATGAAAATCTGATCCAATTTTCATTTGCGCACAGTGGTCCGATAGACGGATTCAGGGTGAGGGGAGGGAAGGGAAGGAGGGAGGAGGGGGGAGATGGTCAGGGTGAGGGGAGGGAAGGGAGGGAGCGAGGAGGGGGAATGGTCAGGGTGAGGGGAGGGAAGGGAGGGAGCGAGGAGGGGGGAGATGGTCAGGGTGAGGGGGGGGGGGGAGGGAGGGAGGGGAGGGGGGAGATGGTCAGGGTGAGGGGAGGGAAGGGAGGGAGTGAGGAGGGGGTAGAGAGTCGAGAGGGAGCTGAAGGCACGGTTGAAGAGAAAGGTCTTGAGACCGGCCTTGAAGGAGGAAAGGGAGGAGGCGGCGAAGGCACTGGGGAATAGAGTTCCAGAGCCTTGGGGTTGAGAGGCTGAAGGCCACCGATGGTAGGGCGGTTGGGGCGGGGGATGTGGAGCAGACCGGAGCCAGAGGAACGGAGGGTACGGGGCGGGTAGGTAGGGGGAGGCGACCATAGGCAATATCATCAAGGTTGGTTTTAAGATTGGAATGGAGGATAGATAGAGACAGAGAAGGGTGTGGAGATACAGCCACGGAGTACCCGAGGGTGGGGCAATAATGATCGAAGGCTTGGTCCACGGTGACGGCACAGAGGGAACGGGGAACAGGCAGCAGATCCGGTTTATCGGAGTGGAGGGGGTGAAGAGAGGAGTGACACGGGAGCAGATCAGAAGCGAAGGAGTAGCTCCCGGGTTTGAAATGGTTTAGATGTGAGGGAAGGCGTCAGCAGCGTCCGACAAGGATGGCTTCCGTGGTCTTCTTCATGTCGAGATCCAGAAAGTTTGGCGAAAATCCGAGCTGCGATGCCTGACAACCCGGCGAAGAGAACATCAGCGAACGTTCTGCAACTAGAAATGGAAAAGCAGATTGGGGTGTCCTCCAAATTGAACGTGGAAGTTAACCCGATGTCCGCAGGTTATGTTACCAAGAGGAAACATGGAGATTTAGGAAAAGAAGGGACCAAAACAGATTCCAGTGGTACACACGGCTAATTGTGCGAGACCAGAAGGAGAAAGCGTGCGAGCGGATGAAGTGGAGATGATGTGTCGGTCAGATGATGTGCCACGGAAGGGGATGGGGGAAGAGAGAGAGAGACGACTGAAGAAGATGGAAAGGTCCATGGTCCAAAGCAACATGGAGAACGAGGAGGTTATGGGAGGTTTGATGGAAGTGCACATCATCGACTTGTACTTCTACAGTACTTTCTCTTACGATGGAGTCTTCCGCAGAGACAATCAATACAAAATGACATTGGTTTAGCGCCTTTCACGTTCCTAGTTTCTGATGACAGTCTCACGATTGTATTTCAAGAGCCTGGTCCTCAACTCCAAAGCTCTCAGTGGTCTTGCTCCCCCCCCACCGCCACAACCTCCAAACCCACTACGTTCTGCTCGCTCCCTCCGCTCAGCGGGCTCCGGCCTTGTCTCACTCGCTCGACCGTTGGCGGGCTGGCCTTCTGCCACTCCGACTCACCCTCTGGAACTCCATCCCGCAGTCCCTCCCTTGCCCATCAAGATCCACCTCCAGACCACCCTCTTCGACCCTGCTTTCGATCGCTCTGCTCCCCCACTTTCCCTCCAACACCCCCAATCCCGACCCCCGGCTCAGGTCCGAAACGCTGACAGTCCAGTGCCGTGGGATGTCCTCCCGTCTTGAACGCCGCTGTACGAATGTAACTGCGTCGTTCGCGGTGCTGTCTCGCGACTGGAGGATGTCCCAAGGCGCTGGGCAGCAATGGATTCGGACCCAAGCGGGGACCGGGATGGGTGGGGGAGGATGGAGGGCAGGGAGGGTAGAATCATGGCCAAAGGCACGGTCGAAGAGGAGGGTCTTGTCTTGAGACGTGCCTGGAAGAAAGCAAGGGGAGGGAGCGAGGCTTGGGGCATGGGGGTTGGGTTTCCAAGAGATGGGAGCAACGTTGAGGCAGACCCTGACCATCTCCCCCCTCCTCGCTCCCTCCCTCCCTTCCCTCCCCTCACCCTGAACCGTAGGTTTAAGCCGTAAGACAGGGCTTGGAAGACAGGGCGGGCGGCCGAGGGCGCGGCAGTTTGGGCGGAGAGCTCGTCAGGCTCTGCCCGCCACCCGGAGCGGGTCGATTTCGGGCAGATTCCTTCGCTCCCCCGGTAACCCCTCCGTCACCCCCCCCCCCCCGGGTTTGCTCGCAACCCTCCTCCAAAGTCTTGAGCGGTTTGCGCATCCCTCGCCTCCAATCTTTCCACCGCCGGCTTTCGGGCTTCACGCGCCTCCGGAGGCTCATCGACCCGTTGCTTCAGCGCTTCCCGTCGCACCGCGAGCCTCGTGGAGGGGGAAACGCAAACGGTTGTCGCGGAATAAGACGGCGAAACACTCGCCGGCCGTTGAGATTCGCACTGATGTCCAAACATAAAATATTACTCCGCGAACCGAGCAGTAAGTCGTTCGTCGAGTGGAGGGCGGATCACTTTTCCGGGGGGTAATAATTCCTTCGAAATAAAATAATTGGGTCACTCCATCCACGGTGACGCTCTGCGTTGCCGCACCTTCGGCCGCTGCGACTCAGCCTCGGCCGCGTTTGGCCCATCAAATGTGCGGCCAATTCACTCACTTCACGGTATGTGCTGTGAAGCGCTTCGGGACGTCTCGAAGACGTGACGAGGCTCCGCATCAGGACCCCAAGGATTGTGACGGGTGTTGTGGTCTTTTCGTTTAGCTTTTTGCGCACATTTTTTAATCCCGTTTCCCCCTCCTCGCTCCCTCCCTCCCTTCCCTCCCCTCACCCTGACCATCTCCCCCCTCCTCCTCCCTCCCTCCCTCCCCTCACCCTGACCATCTCCCCCCTCCTCGCTCCCTCCCTCCCCTCACCCTGACCGTCCCCCCCTCCTCGCTCCCTCCCTCCCTTCCCTCCCCTCCCCCTGACCATCTCCCCCCTCCTCGCTCCCTCCCTCCCTTCCCTCCCCTCACCCTGACCATCTCCCCCCTCCTCGCTCCCTCCCTCCCTTCCCTCCTCACCCTGACCATCTCCCCCCTCCTCGCTCCCTCCCTTCCCTCCCCTCACCCTGACCATCTCCCCCCTCCTCGCTCCTCCCTTCCCTCCCCTCCCCTGACCATCTCCCCCTCCTCGCTCCTCCCTCCCTCCCCTCACCCTGACCATCCCCCCCCTCCCTCCCTCCCTCCCTCCCCTCCCCTGACCATCTCCCCCCTCCTCGCTCCCTCCCTCCCCTCCCCTCACCCTGACCATCCCCCCTCCTCGCTCCCTCCCTCCCTCCCCTCACCCTGACCATCTCCCCCTCCTCGCTCCCTCCCTCCCTCCCCTCACCCTGACCATCTCCCCCTCCTCGCTCCCTCCCTCCCTCCCCTCACCCTGACCATCCCCCCTCCTCGCTCCCTCCCTCCCTCCCCTCACCCTGACCATCTCCCCCCTCCTCGCTCCCTCCCTCCCCTCCCCTCCCCCTCCTCCTCCCCCCCTCCCTCCCCCCTCCCCCTCCCCCCTCCTCCCTCCCTCCCCTCCCCCCTCCCCCCTCCCCTCCCTCCCCCCTCCCCTCCCTCCCCCCCTCCCCCTCCCCTCCCTCCCCCCCCCCCCCTCCTCGCTCCCTCCCTCCCCTCCCCTCACCCTGACCATCCCCCCCTCCTCGCTCCCTCCCTCCCCTCCCCTCACCCTGACCATCCCCCCCTCCTCGCTCCCTCCCTCCCCTCCCCTCCCCCTCCCCTCCCTCCCTCCCCTCCTCGCTCCCTCCCCTCCCCTCACCCCGACCATTCCCCCCCCCCCCCAATGCTCGGGTCCTGAGACCCACCGGTCCAGCGCCTCGGGACGTCCTCCCGACCCGAAAGGCGCTCTGTGAATGCAATCTTCTCGTCGTTGTTGTTCGTCAAAGCCGTTCGGGAAATCGAAATGCAGTGCATTTCACTCGTCGGTTCTGTTGAACGCCGCACAACAATAATAATATTTAACCGCTGTGCGGAGAGGAATATCGCAGCGATCGCCAGGAATCAAACCCGGTCCCCAACAGCGATAGGAATCGCGCGCGATAGCACTGCGCCGCTGACGCTGCCGCCGACGCTTATTTCCCCGACTGAACCGGTTACGTCCTGCGCTGATCTCACCGCGACATCGTATTTGTTTCGGAGCACCGTCGGCGCGAGTCGGGCGGACAACTGTCTTCCAAACCGTGGGCTCGTTCGGAATTTGAACCCCGGGGACCCTCTCGCGTATTCATTCGGGCGCTGACACCGAAAGCGAGGACCGTCGCCCCCCCCCCCCCCCGGACCAACGGAGCCGCTCCGTCAATCAAACCGCTGACGTCTCGACGGACGGCAGCGCAGAACTTAAGGGCTCTTTGCGGATTTGCTCTCACGTTTGTCCAAAATCCATCATCGTCTTCAAATCGAATCGCCAGAGAAAAAAAATAAAAATAAAACAGCGCTCGTGAGTCAACGGCTCTCAGTGTGTCACGTCGGCCGCAGCCTCTGTGGCTGATAAACTGACGTAAAGCGTATCAACGCGTATTTCGTGTTATTCCAAAGATCCGATCGCTTTTCTCGTGCGTTCGATGTTGAACGCGGAGTCCTGTAGCTCAGTGGTCGCGGGGACCTGTAGCTCAGTGGTTAGAGCACTCGCTTTGCGAGCGAGAGACCCGGGTTCGATTCCTCACTCCGCACAGAGCCTAATAATAATTCCTCCAAAACCCCAAAACAATAATAAATCGGTCGTTTTCAATCTACGACCCTCTGTGGGGCACTGCTGTGCGCCATTGGCCGCCGCGTTCGCCCACAAATATACAGTCGATTCACTTTACAGTGTGTTCTGCGAAGCGCTTTGGGACGTGAAAAAGCGCTGTACCAAATGCGAGGATTATTATTATTATTATTATTATTATATTAACGTAGTGTCACACTGCCTGAGATGGCACAAGATGTGTCGTCCTCCTGCCTTCGCGTCCAATGCGCCTTTGCGGGTTTTTCTCACTCGAAATTCAACTGAATCCGATTCAAGGACTAAAAGAACGACGACTTCCGCCGATTTCACCGGTGACGGACTTTTGAGAAGTGCTCCCGAACGCCGCTCCGCGGCCTCCACTGTTGTCCACTGATACAACTCAACGAAACGCATTGCTTCAGGTGAGGATGAAGCTCACGACCTTCGACACTTCTCAGAGGAAATAATGTCATACAAGTGACCGCACGTTCACCCGTAGCTCCGCCGGTGCCAATCTAATATGTTCTTTACTTCATCATTTCAGTTGTGTTTCCAATGGCGGTAATAATAACTCGTATTTATGTGGAGTACTTCATATCCGATGTAACTTGTGGCGTTATTATAATGATGATAATAATCGTTGCGTTTGATACAGCGCTTTTCACGTCGTCTCGACGCCTCAAAGCGCTTCACAGAACACACTGTAAAGTGAATTGACTGTATAGTTGTGGGCGAAACGCCGCAGCCAATGGCGCACGTCAATGCCCCGCAAACAGCCGTGGGTTGAAGTGACCAATTTATTATTGTTTTCTCTTGAGGGATCATCGTTTAAATCAAAAGTTTGGTCTGTATCCCATCTCATCCCCTTCAGAAACCACAGCCCAGCGTCGCCCATCGTTGCATCGAGGTACGTTTTATTCCCGACTCGTGTCCTGGTCTACGATAGACCCGAAATGTTGACTCACTAATCCTTCCTCCGCAGGTGCCGCCTGACCCGCTGAGCGCTCCCAGCGATGGCTGTTTCTGTTCGGGACGGAATCTGTGACTGTACCACAAGAGGTCCCCGGTTCCAAATCCAAGCGTTCCCTCACGTCGGGGCGGTTCCGCCGAGAAATTTCGCCCCGACCCAAAAATCTGACGCGAGAAGCCAATTTCCTCCAAAGGCGAGAAACATCCGCGTTGAATGGACGATCCTCGGGGGCTTCACGGTGGAGATAAACATCGACGGCGAAGTTGTCGGCATCACACAATGGCGACACCAATGATAACAGCAGTGACGATGATCCTCGCACTTGACGCAGAGCCTTTCGCGTCTTCTCGACGTCCCCCCGAAGCGCTTCACGGAACCGACTGCAAAGTGAGTCGACCGTCTACTTGTGGGTGAGCGCGGCCGCCGATCGCGCGCAGCAGTGACCCTCCCGCACGCGGTCGCGGGTTGAAAAGGACCCGATTTATTATTGTTTTGGGCTTTGGAGGGATCGTTATCGGACGTGTGGGGTAAAGGAAACTTGCCCGAGGTTTCGCCCTCTGCCGGGGAATGAACCCCGGGGTCTCGTTTGCAAAGCGGGTGCTCGAACCACTGAGCTACAGCACTCCACAGACCACAGGAACAACACTGTATGAGGTCCACGTCCTCACACTTCACTTTCATCACATGTTACTCCATCCCCAGTGCCTTCGCCGCTTCCTCCCTCTCCTCCTTCAAGGCCTCGAGACCTTTCTCTTCGACTGTGCCTTCAGCTCCGCTCTCGACTCTCTACCCCCTCCTCGCTCCCTCCCTCCCCTCCCCTCACCCTGACCATCCCCCCCTCCTCGCTCCCTCCCTCCCCTCCCCTGACCATCTCCCCCCTCCTCGCTCCCTCCCTCCCCTCCCCTCACCCTGACCATCCCCCCCCTCCTCCCTCCCTCCCTCCCCTCCCCTCACCCTGACCATCTCCCCCCTCCTCCCTCCCTCCCTCCCTCCCCCTCCCCTGACCATCCCCCTCCTCGCTCCTCCCTCCCCTCCCCTGACCATCTCCCCCTCCTCGCCCCTCTCCCTCCCCTCACCCTGACCATCTCCCCCCTCCCTCCCTCCCTTCCCTCCCCTCACCCTGACCATCTCCCCCCTCCTCCCTCCCTCCTCCTTCCCTCCCCTCACCCTGACCATCTCCCCCTCCTCGCTCCCTCCCTTCCCTCCCCTCCCCTGACCATCTCCCCCCTCCTCTCCCCCCTGACCATCTCCCCCCTCCTCCCCCTCCTTCCCTCCCCTCCCCCTGACCATCTCCCCCCTCCTCCCTCCCTCACTCCCCTCCCCTGACCATCTCCCCCTTCCTCCCTCCCTCCTTCCCTCCCCTCACCCTGACCATCTCCCCCCCCTCCTCCCCTCCCCCTGACCATCTCCCCCCCTCCTCCCTCCCCTCACCCCCTGACCATCTCCCCCCTCCTCCCTCCCCTCACCCCCTGACCATCTCCCCCTCCCCCTCCTCTCACCCCCTGACCATCTCCCCCCTCCCCCCTCCTCCCTCCCCTCACCCCCTGACCATCTCCCCCCCCCCCACCCGACGCTCGGGTCCCGACCCAACTGCCCGACCCCTCGGGGACGTCCTCCCGGACCCGAAAGGCGCTCTGTAAATGCGATCTCGTCGTTGTTGTGGCGCTTGTTTCCGCCTCAGAGGTGAGAGGTCCTCCGAACGAGTCGGATTAACGATCAGAGGGAGAGGGAAAAAAAAAGCCTCGACGGCGTCCGGGGACCGAGGCCACTGCTGGGAGCCGACGAACCCCCCCCCCCCTCCCCGGAGGCGCTTATGCAACACCACCGCACGTGACTCAGATTCTGTCATTAATTTCCACCCTTTCGAGCAATTTTCCGCTCAACGCCCCTCTCCCCCCCACTCCCCCCTCTCCCCCCCTCTCTCCCCCACTCCCCCCCTCTCCCGCCCACTCCCCCCGGGAGCTTCTCTGCTGTATAAACGGATCCGACGGGACGCCGGTCGCAGTGTGGGGACCATGCACCGGCCGGTGGTCGGACAGGCGTACGCCATCTACTACCTCTCTCTCGCCACAGTCGGTATCCCCGGTAAGTGACTGCGCCGTTTGTTCCTCTGCGCTGCGCGACGTCTGAGTCTCTTGAGGCTGTTGAGCGGCGCCGTCGATCCCATCGCCGAGAGGCGCCTCAGAGCGTCCAACGGGAGAGAATAGCGCAGACGCAGCGGAGAGGGAGAGAGAGAGAGAGAGAGAGAGAATAGCACAGACGCAGCGGAGAGAGAGAGAGAGAGAGAATAGCACAGACACAGCGGAGAGGGAGAGAGAGAGAGAGAGAGAATAGCACAGACACAGCGGAGAGAGAGAGAGAGAGAGAATAGCACAGACACAGCGGAGAGAGAGAGAGAGAGAGAGAATAGCACAGACACAGCGGAGAGAGAGAGAGAGAGAGAGAATAGCACAGACACAGCGGAGAGAGAGAGAGAGAGAGAGAATAGCACAGACACAGCGGAGGGAGAGAGAGAGAGAGAGAATAGCACAGACACAGCGGAGGGAGAGAGAGAGAGAGAGAGAATAGCACAGACACAGCGGAGAGAGAGAGAGAGAGAGAATAGCACAGACACAGCGGAGAGAGAGAGAGAGAGAGAGAATAGCACAGACACAGCGGAGAGAGAGAGAGAGAGAATAGCACAGACACAGCGGAGAGAGAGAGAGAGAAAGAGAGGAGAGAGAGAGAGAGAATAGCACAGACACAGCGGAGAGAGAGAGAGAGAGAGAGAATAGCACAGACACAGCGGAGAGAGAGAGAGAGAGAGAGAGAATAGCACAGACACAGCGGAGAGAGAGAGAGAGAATAGCACAGACACAGCGGAGGGAGAGAGAGAGAATAGCACAGACACAGCGGAGAGAGAGAGAGAGAGAGAATAGCACAGACACAGCGGAGAGAGAGAGAGAGAGAGAATAGCACAGACACAGCGGAGGGAGAGAGAGAGAGAGAATAGCACAGACACAGCGGAGAGAGAGAGAGAGAGAGAGAGAATAGCACAGACACAGCGGAGAGAGAGAGAGAGAGAGAATAGCACAGACACAGCGGAGAGAGAGAGAATAGCACAGACACAGCGGAGGGAGAGAGAGAGAGAGAGAGAATAGCACAGACACAGCGGAGGGAGAGAGAGAGAATAGCACAGACACAGCGGAGAGAGAGAGAGAGAGAGAATAGCACAGACACAGCGGAGAGAGAGAGAGAGAATAGCACAGACACAGCGGAGAGAGAGAGAGAGAGAGAATAGCACAGACACAGCGGAGGGAGAGAGAGAGAGAGAGAGAATAGCACAGACACAGCGGAGAGAGAGAGAGAGAGAGAATAGCACAGACACAGCGGAGAGGGAGAGAGAGAGAATAGCACAGACACAGCAGAGAGAGAGAGAGAGAGAGAATAGCACAGACACAGCGGAGAGAGAGAGAGAGAGAGAATAGCACAGACACAGCGGAGAGAGAGAGAGAGAGAATAGCACAGACGCAGCGGAGGGAGAGAGAGAGAGAGAGAATAGCACAGACACAGCGGAGGGAGAGAGAGAGAATAGCACAGACACAGCGGAGAGAGAGAGAGAGAGAGAATAGCGCAGACACAGCGGATGGAGAGAGAGAGAGAGAGAGAGAGAATAGCACAGACACAGCGGAGGGAGAGAGAGAGAGAGAATAGCACAGACACAGCGGAGGAGAGAGAGAGAGAGAGTGAATATCACTCCTTTCCCCTTAAAACCTTTGACATTCTGACTCGTGGAACTGCTTTGGGGATTAGTTTGCGACCGACTCCGGGACCGAAAGTGATCTGCGATCCATTTAGTTCAAAGTCTGATGTCCGTTTAACCCTTTGGGTTAGAGTTGGAGTCCGGCGGCTCAGGGGTTAGAGCACTCGCTGTGCGAGCGCGAGACCCGAGTTCAGTCCCCGGCGGAGGGCGAAGCCTCGGCCGAGTTTCCTCACTCCACTCCACACAGAGCCCTAATAATAATAATAATAATAATGATAATCCCTCCACAACCCCGAAACAATAATAAATCGGTCATTCTCAACCCGCGACCGTCTGTGGGGCATCGCTGTGCGCCATCGGCCGCCGCGTTCGCCCACAAACGTACAGTCACTTCACTGTACGGTGCGTTCTGCGAAGCGCTTTGGGACGTCCTCCCGACGTGGAAAGCGCTCTATCAAATGCAAAGGATTATTATTATTATTATTCATTATTATTCATTATTATTATTATTATTATTATTATTATTATTATTATTATTATTATTATTATAAGGTGTGACCGGTCACTAACACTGACGAACCTTTGATATTCTCCGCTGTGTCTGTGCTATTCTCTCTCTCTCTCTCTCTCCGCTGTGTCTGTGCTATTCTCTGTGTCTCCCCCTGACTCGCTCTCCGTCTCTCTGTGTCTCCCCCTGACTCGCTCTCCGTCTCTCTCTCTCTCCCCCTGACTCGCTCTCCGTCTCTCTGTGTCTCCCCCTGACTCGCTCTCTGTCTCTCTGTGTCTCCCCCTGACTCGCTCTCTGTCTCTCTGTGTCTCCCCCTGACTCGCTCTCCGTCTCTCTGTGTCTCCCCCTGACTCGCTCTCCGTCTCTCTGTGTCTCCCCCTGACTCGCTCTCTGTCTCTCTGTGTCTCCCCCTGACTCGCTCTCCGTCTCTCTGTGTCTCCCCCTGACTCGCTCTCCGTCTCTCTGTGTCTCCCCCTGACTCGCTCTCTGTCTCTCTGTGTCTCCCCCTGACTCGCTCTCTGTCTCTCTGTGTCTCCCCCTGACTCGCTCTCCGTCTCTCTGTGTCTCCCCTGACTCGCTCTCTGTCTCTCTGTGTCTCCCCCTGACTCGCTCTCCGTCTCTCTGTGTCTCCCCCTGACTCGCGCTCTGTCTCTCTGTGTCTCCCCCTGACTCGCTCTCCGTCTCTCTGTGTCTCCCCCTGACTCGCTCTCCGTCTGTCTGTTTATCTCCGTCTCTTGCTCTGTCTTTGTGGTGAATCTGTTTCTTTCTCTGTCTAACTCTCTCTCTCTCTCTCTCTCTCTCTCTCCCTGATTCCTTCTATCCTTCCTCTCTCTCTGTCTCTCCCCGTCTCACTCTTTCGTTCTCTTCGTCTCCACTTGTCTCTCCCTCTCCCTCTTCCTCTCTCTCTCTCTGTGTCTCTCCCTCTCCCTCTCTCTCTCTCTGCGTGTCCCTCTCTCTCTCTCTCTCTCTCTCTCTCCCTGATTCCTTCTATCCTTCCTCTCTCTCTGTCTCTCTCCCTCTCACTCTCTCTCTCACTCTCTCTCTCTCTCTCCCTCTCACACTCTCTCTCTCTCACACTCTCTCTCTCTCTCTCACTCTCTCCCTCTCTCACTCTCTCTCACTCTCTCTCTCTCTCCCTCTCTCTCTCTGTGTGTGTCTCTCCCTCTCTCTCTCTCTCTCTCTGTGTGTGGGTGTCTCTCCCTCTCCTCTCTCTTTCTCTCTGTGTGTGTGTCTCTCCCTCTCCCTCTCTCTCTCCGCGTGTCTCCCTCTCTCTCTCTCTCTCTCTCTCCGTCTCCTCTCTCTCTCTCGCAGTTAACCTTCTGGCGATGGTCATCTTGTCCCGCGGGGGATGTGGTCTGTCCAAGTGCATCACTCGCTACCTGGTCTCCATGGCCGCCGCGGACCTCATGGTCATCGTCAACGGTGTGGTACTGAACCGAGTCCGGGCCAACTTTCCCGCCGGCTCCTTCCTGGACCTCACGCCCGTCCACGGCTTCAGGCTGGTCTTGCTTCAAGCGTCCACCGACGTCTCCGTCTGGCTCACCGTCTCGTTCACCTTCGATCGCTTCCTGGCCATCTGCTGCCGGACCCTCGCAGCCCAGTGCGGCCGAGCGAGGGGGGCAGTGGTGGCCATTGCTTCGGTCAATGCCTTCTTCTGCTTGAAGAACATTCCCATGTACTTCACCTGTGAAGCCAGTTACGTTGTTGGCGACGTGCGATGGGGCTGCGCTCTGGTCGCTGACTATTACACCTCGTGGGCGTGGGCCGTGTATGACTGGGTTCACAACGTCTTGACCCCCTTTCTCCCCTGTCTCCTCATTCTCCTGCTCAACGCCATGACCGTCAGGCACATCGTCGTGGCCAGCCGAGCCCGCGGGAGGCTCCGAGGCCACGGCAACGGGGGGAAGGAGAAAGACCCAGAGATGGAGAGCAGGAGGAGGTCCATCGTTTTGCTCTTCAGCATCTCAGGCAGTTTCGTCCTGTTGTGGATGACCTACATGGCGCAGGTTGTGTATTACCGAACCGTGACCAGCGACTACGCAGCCTCTCGGCTCATCTTCAAGGAAGTCGGTTACATGCTCCTCTTCCTCAGCTGCTGCACCAACACGTGCATTTATACAGTGACGCAGAGGCTGTTCCGACAGAAGCTCTTTAAGATGGCGACATACCCATTCAGTCGTTTCATTAAATAAGTTACGTCCCAATAGGAATCGTCTTCCAGGTCCATCTCACACTTCTTGTTACGCGAAGGTCTGAGTCGGTCGGTCACAGGAGGGGATGAGAGCTTCCGGCGCTTCGGTATGAATAGTAATCCCCGCGTTTGACCCGGCGCCCCATCACGCCTTCAAGACGTCTCAAAGCGCTTCGCGGAAGGCGCTGCAGAACGTGAGTAGACCGTGTGTTTTTGTGGGCCAGAGGCGGCAGCCGATGGCGCACAGCAGCGCTCCGCAAACGGTCGTGGGTTGAGCGACCGAAGACGAAATGGCGTCGCAGACGAGTTCTGCAATACACACAGCAACGTCGAGCATCAATAATAATTGGACGCGGAGGCGCGTCGCGTCGTTTAGTTGTCTCGGAAAAGCCTTCGCACGTCTCGTGTGTGCAATGTGCAAAAACAGTTCGCCCGCAGCAAAGTCCCGCAAACAGCCATCGAGCCCCTGACCAGTTTTATTTGCAGGACAGTTGCCCAGGGACCCCCCCCCCACCCCCCCCGGCGCTCCATTGGAGAGTCATCTGAGAATTTGTGTGTCCCAAGTCCCGGTGTGAGGACTGAACCCCCGTTCTGACTTTGCCATAACTTTCTGACTCAGCGTCGAGCGCGTGGAATAAGTCAAACCGAAGCCCGTTTCGTTGCGAGGAAAATACAAATAAAATTCCCATAGTGGTGCGAGGAACCGAGTGATTGAAACAGAGCAACGATGAGGATTGTTTCGAGGTGAGCTCCCTCTTCTGTCCAAAGCAAGTCAGAGATAAATCATAAATAAATAAATCTTCAGCTAATAACCCGACGCTGCCTTATCCCCATATCCCTTAATCCCTTTTGCCATAAGAAATCTGTCGCTCTCGGTCTTGAATATGTTCGAGGACTGAGCATCAACAGCCCTTTGGGGTAGCGAGTTCCATGCATTCACCGCCCTGTGAGTGAAGAAGTTCTTCCTCAACTCAGCGCGAAAGGACTGGCCTCTGATTTTGAGGTTGTGACCCCTGGTTTTAGTTTCTCCAACCGGGGGACACGATCTCCCACTGTCTACTCTATCGCGGCCTTTGATGGTCTTATAGGTTTCTATAAGATCCCCTCTGATTCTTCTATATTCTGGAGAACATAGGCCCCAAATTGGTCGGCCTGTCCTCGTCACTCATCCCCTTCATCCCCGGCACGAACCGAGTAAATCTACGCTGCGCCCCCTCCAAGGAAAGTACATGTGGAGTCCTGTAGCTCAGTGGTTAGAGCACTCGCTTTGCAAGTGAGAGACCTGAGTTCAATCCCAGGCAGAGGGCGAAACCTCGGGCAATTTGCTGAATTTAAGGTTTTATATAAATGCCTGCATGACCTCATATGTCTTCAACAGTTTGATGCATAAAGCTGCTGCTTCACATCTTTAGTGCGAACATCTGTTAGCAATAAAGGTAACTTGAATAGTTGGCTGTAATTTACATGCAAAATTGTACAGTGAATTTTAGACCAATATGAAATTTATATTATGTTACAGGATCTACTGTATAGCTTGTTTTCTCCAGTTGTGCATTGTTGCTATTTTCTTTTTATTGATTACAATATAATTGTGGAGTCTTGTAGCTCAGTGGTTAGAGCACTCGCTTTGCAAGCGAGAGACCTGAGTTCAATCCCGGGCCGGGGGCGAAACCTTGGGCAAGTTTCCTTACTCCACACTGAGCCTAATAATAATCCCTCCAAAACCAAAAACAATAATAAATTGGTCATTTTCAATCTACGACTGTTTGTAGGACATTGCTGTGCGCAATTGGCTGCCGCGTTCGCCCACAAATATACAGTCAATTCACTTTACAGTCTATTCTGTGAAGCGCTTTGGGACGTCCTCCCGACGTGAAAAGCGCTATATCAAATGCAAGGATTATTATTATTATTATTATTATTATTGAGCAACGTCGTAAATGGCGCCGTAGGACTTTTCAAGGAGTTTTCTCAGCTGCGGCCGCGATGGCCGAGTGGTCGAGGCGTTGGACTTGAAATCCAACGGGGACTTGCCCGCGCAGGTTCGAAGTCGCAGCGTTTTTTAGGTACAATTTGGTGGAATCCAAGCGACGGAAAATAAAATCACCCTCTCTGGACAACTCCGAATACAAATGCAATCCTCCAACTGCGGCTCCAAAGAACAACGCAAAGCAAATGTCAACATATCCATTGATACCGCGTGTTTTACACCGGGAGGGCAGCGCCGATCACCCGACAGGAGAGGGTTCGCACCCGAGCGGTTGTGTTAATATGACTTTGGTTCTGCGGAGGTCATAACTATCTCCGGCGGCGAACAAAACAATCGTGTTTTCTGCATTGGAGCTCTTCGGCCGTCACTCTTCTTCACATTTTCACCTTCAGTCGTACAATAAACTAATGTCGATGAAGCAACTTTTTTAAGCAAAAAGAAAGGTTGTGACTGATGGCCTCACGGTGATATCTTCTGGTTGTCGCACATGCGTCTGAAGCCCATCAGGTCTGTGCTAATTCTCCCCGCGCCGCGTAATAATACCCCCAAAACAAAACGATAATAAATTGGTCATTTTTAATCCACGGCTGTTTGCGGGTCGCCGCTGTGCGCAATTGGCTGCCGCGTATCGCCCACAAATATACAGTCAATTCACTTTTTATTATTATATTTATTATTATTATTATTATTATTATTATTCTGTGAAGCGCTTTGAGACATCGAGAAGACGTGAAAAGCGCTATATCGAATGCAAGGATTATTAATTCCAGGGAATATTTGGATCAGGACAGCAATAGCCGAGGTGGAGGGGACCTATTGGGGTTTAACCTGTTGGCTACACCCACAAAGCTGACGATCGAAAGCACCATCTGGTGGACATTTAATTCAAGTGAATTTCTTCTGACGTTGGTGCCAATTCGTCACGTTCAGGTGAACGTTTCATTCGTGGCGGTTTGTTGTGGGAAAATTGGTGCGATTTTTCCGCAGAAGTGCACTGACGTAGTCTCTTCCGTTAAAAAACAACCACAAAATGTCATCTATAGAGCGCCTTTCACATCGGGAGGACGTCCCAAAGCGCTGAACGGTCAGGGGTCGGGGCCCGAGCATGGGGGGGTGGGGGGGTGGGGTGGGGGAGGGGGTTAAGGGGTGGGGGAGGGGGAGGGGTGGTGGAGGGGGGAGGGAAGGCAGAGAGGTGGGAGGGAGACCAAAGGCACGGTCGAAGAGAAGGCTCTTGAGACCGGCCTCGAAGGAGGCGAGGGAGGAAGCGAGGCCAAGGGACCGTGGGATGGGGTTCCAGAGTGCGGGGGTGGTGGGCGGGGGGGGGGGGGCGGAGAGGCGGAAAGTTCGGCCCCCGCGAAAGAAGGCGAAAGGGATAAAAACCGTTTGCTGTGAGCGGACGGTTTCACGGACTCTAAAAATGGCGCTCGCCCCTCGTTTACATATCAAACGCTCGACGAGGAAGTGAAGCCTCGGTGACCCTTGAGATCGAGATGAAATGAGTTTGATTTTCCATGAGCTGAAATAGCTTATTCGGGAGAGCGTCAGCGTGAAGATGTCGCGCCCTCTTCTCTGCATTGGTTGCTCAGTCCTACAGCAACTTACCTTTCCTGTGCTCCGCCGGAAAACATCCGAACAAAAATAACTCTGACCGTCTGGATAACCCAACAGTGGGGTCTTTTCTCTGGGCTTCGGTATTTGAACGCGCAATCGGTTGTTTCCCAACTGGTGGAGACCCTGAAGCGAACGTGAAAGTTTCTCGAGCTTTCCCGACTTCGCCGTCTCCCCGTCACACAGAGGATATTGTTCAAGATCCTGGTCCTCACCTTCAAAGCCCTCCGTGGCCAAAAGCGCTGACCGTCCGACGCCTCGGGACGTCCTCCCGGCTTGAAAGGCGCTTTACAAGTGTAATTGTGTCGTCGTCGTCGTCGTTGTTGTTGTTGTTGTCGTGGCTCCATGACGTTGTGTTAAGCTCTCTGGGTCCTGGGTCCAGGAATCTCATTTCAAATCTCTTTGGGAAGCCTCGGACGGAAGAGAGATACAGTACGCGCAATAATTATTCTTCGCAAGTGTGTTCCCTGATGGTCTAGTGGTTAGGGTTCGGTGTTTTCGCCGCCGCTGCCCGGGTTCGATTCCCGGTCGGGGACTATATTACTTTCAAATAAAAGCGTTTTTCTGTGACCATCTTCCAGTCCTTTGTTTTTTTGTCGCACGTGAACTTTGCTTTGCGGCAGTGAGTTCTTCATTGAGAGCCAATAACACTGCCACTCTGCGAGCTTCGTAGGTTCAGCACCTGCCCGAGTACGAAGGGCACTTCGCGTCATGTTTTATTGGTTCCCTCCGTTGGATACGGAGAGTTAATGATCGCCGCTGGAAGCTGACGTTTAATGCGATGGATAAGGCGAGGTCGGCAGACGATAAACGTGCGGCGTTCAGGACCTCATACATGCGAAGCGTGTGCTCTACCCCTGAGCTACGTCCCCACGTGGCTTTGTAAAGAACGGTAAAAGGTTTGCAACGTCATACAAATTCACTTCAGGGTCTTCCGGGTCTCCACCAGTTGGGAATTGAGACACACACGATCATCACGGTTTCGTAAGACATACACAACCTTACAGTTCCCTCCGTTAAACGTTGATGTTATTATCATATCAGCAAAGACGACCACCAAAGCCATCTTACCGGCGACTCGAGGCCTGGGATCGCTTCTGGTTGGAGAAAGGCCTTCCTTCTGTACAGTCGTCGTGTCCTTCGTGTCGAGTCCTCTTCTGCTTCACCCTCTCTCCCTCCTCGTGTCTTTGGTCCCCGATCCGCACTGATAATTTGCACAGTTCACATAGCTTTCCAGTCACCCAGGGATGGATGGTACGAGCTGGACCTCCCGGTGTGTGAGATCGTCCTTGGGCCCCCATTTCACAAGTGTCTGCCCTTATCTCTTTACACGTTACTTCTTCCACTGTTGGGTCCAAAATCAGTTACGTCCCTTAATCTTAACCTTGCGTTTGGTGAACTGCCATTTTCTTCTCATCTCAGGTAATTCGAGAAGGCTTTCTTTACTCGGGCCGATCACAACAACAACAACAACAACAAGATTCCATTGATAGAGCGCCTTTCACGTCGGGAGGACGTCCCAAGGCGCTGGACAGTTGGGTCAGGACCCGAGCATTGGGGGGGAAATGGTCAGGGTGAGGGGAGGGAAGGGAGGGAGCGAGGAGGGGGTAGTGAGTCGAGAGCGGAGCTGAAGGCTCGGTCAAAGAGAAAGGTCTTGAAGACCGGCCTTTAAGGAGGAAAGGGAGGAGGCGGCGAAGGCACTGGGGGATAGAGTTCCAGAGCCTCGGGGCTGAGAGGCTAAAGGCCACCGATGGTAGGGCGGTTGGGGCGGGGGATGTGGAGCAGACCGGAGCCAGAGGAACGGAGGGTACGGGCAGGAAGGTAGGGGGATAGTAGGTCGGAGAGGTAGGAGGGAGCGAGGCCGTGAATGGCCTTGGAAGTGAGGATGAGGATCTTGAATTGGATCCTCTGGGGGATGGGGAGCCGATGGAGGAGAGCGAGGGCGAGGGTGGGAGTGATGTGGTCCCGAAGCCTAGTGCGGGACAGGACACGAGCTGCCGAGGTCTGAATGACCAAAGGGAATGATAAAAGAGCCAGAGTTTGGTTCGTGTATTTTGTGAGGCGCAGAGAGGATAAACGCGAGTGAAGGTGAATGAGGAGACTTATTGGGATTTAGGATCAAATCTCTTCATTAATGATCTTCGTGAGGGCGACGGCAACAACAACAACAACAACAACAACTGGCAGCCCTCACACAGGGTATTGGTCCAGACGGCGCATCTCATCTGTTTGGTGGCCAGTCAGCAGATGGGACGAGCCATCTTTTGGGAGCATCGCAAGAGGCCAAACAGAATCGCACCAATTGCTTCTGTTTTCACTGAATTTGTGTCACTGGCGAGTTTACAAGTAGAGCGCCACACGAGCACGAAATACGACGCGTACCGCGCTTCAAATTAGCCCAAATTTGAGTCGGACCTACGATTAAGAGTGCGGAGAAAGGGAAGTCATGGATTTAGTGATGGTCTCCCATTCTGTTTGGCTCCCGGGCAATGATGTGCGGTGTGATCAGCGAGGGTGGAGGGCAGAGAGGGCAGGAGCATGGCCGAAGGTACGGTCGAAGAGGAGGGTCTCGACCAGAGGCATTCCTTGAAGGAGGCAGTGAGGGAGCAACGTGGGATAGGAATGCGGGATCGAGTTCCATAGGGTGGGGGCAGAGAGGGTGAAGGGTTGACCGCCAGCGGTGGAGCGCGGGGGGGTGGGGGAGGGGGACATAGAGTTGAATGGAATAACATGAACGGAACTTGCTGATCGATAAAACAGTACACGTATGCGACTTTACATTGATAAAGCGCCTTTCACATCGGGAGAATTGGTGAGAATATTTGGTGGACTTCAAACGAGATGCTCTGCGCGATCAGTTGTCAAGCGCTCTGAGACGCCTTCCCGGCATCTGTATAAATCCAAGTTGTCGTTGTTGTTGTTGTTCTGCGTCTTCTCGAACACTCCGTCGCTGGAAGATTGAAGGTGAAGGTGCCACCGAGATTGGGTCACCGGATTGGAAGTCCAGAGTGTTGCCACTTACGCCACGAAACTGAAGTTACCCATAAAATCCAAGTTAGAATCTTTACGGGTTATTTCAAGCGCTTTACAGTTGGGGTTGAGTTTGTTGAAGGTTTATCAGCTGAGCATAGTCAGCAATTGCCACAGTCAGCAATTGCTGTGCCGGTTATATAGCAATACTAATAATTTAGTCGTTATTTTGTCAATAACAATTTTACATCGTCGACGGTATTTAGTGTTAACTAATGGTACTTATTTTCCTTTTACAAGCGACATAGATACGGAGTCTTCGGACTAAATCTCGGACTTTGCAGACATGACTATGGCCTGGGAGAGATTGAAAGCCTCTGAAGGTCTTCTGACCGAGGCGGGCCAGCCCTCGATGCTGGTACGGTTCCCGCTGCTGATCCTGGCAGTTGTTGAGCGATTATGATTAGTCGCCGCGTTTCGAGCGCGACATGTAGGGTCGATTCACTTTAGGGTGTATTCTGCGAAGTGCTTTGGTACGTCTCCACGACGTGACGAGGAGATCATGGCAATGCGCGCACTCGTTTTGGTTTGACACCCAACAACTCAAGTTGACTTGCGCTGCCCATGAGGAAGCTCGTCATCAACCAAGTTCAGGCTGAAACCCACGCTTGTTTGCTATCGAACGACGAACTAGACGGTCCAGCTCAGGGCAACTACGCGGGTTGTCCACGGAGCTCGACTGGCTCCAAGGTGCCATGCTTTGCAATGGGAAGTCAATCCTCTGCGGGATTTACGGACAAGGCGGAGAAGGTTGAGCTCCATCCATACTCCACCTTGTTATTTAGTCCTATTATGACCCCACTCAGATTTCCCCACCTCCGAAATAACATCCTCCGCTGCCACGACCTCTCCTTTCCTGCCGTCGCAGCGTTCATTCTTGCATTTGACACACCGAGCCTCGGGTACGCCGAGGGTGGGTTTGCTCGCTGGATTGCCCAGTTCCTCCTTACGCGATCTGCAGACGCTCTGACCTTTTCCACGCAAGGCTCCACGAGCCTATGGCCTCACCTCACCGGGCTCCATTTATCTAATAATAATCCCTCCGAAACCCCCAAAAACAACAATAAATTGGTCATTTTCAATCCACGACTGTTTGTGGGACATTGCTGTGCGCAATTGGCCGCCGCGTTCGCCCACAAATATACAGTCAATTCACTTTACAGTGTGTTCTGTGAAGCGCTTTGGGACGTCCTCCCGACGTGAAAAGCGCTATATCAAATGCAAGGATTATTATTATTATTATTATTATTATTATCTTCCATCCCCCAGCAAATTGGTTTCAAGATCCTCGACCTCACCTTCAAGCCGCGGAAGTCCCACCGGTATATTTACCACTGCGATCTCCTCAAAGAGTAGTGACTCGGCTGCTCCCATCACCCGACAAGCTTCGACCTGTTTTATGATCCGGTCTTAATCAGCGATCGGGCTTTTGACCTCTCTGCCCACCCACTCTGTGTACCTCAATCCCAGAGTACCCTCAAGCCCTCCGCGGAGGGCGATTTATCGATGCGAATTGCTGCTGTAAACGTTTTCGGGCCCAGGATTCGCTCGCTCACACACCTCTTTCACGGCCGACATCAAGACCTCGCGCCTTGACCAAACTCTTGTTGGTCTTTCCTTTCCGCGCCCCCTCCACCCCTGGGTCTCAATGTTCTCTCTTCAACTGCGTTGAGTGTCATCTAGTTGTAAGCTTTAAATTCTCCCGTGCGCTCGCCGGCGCAAATGGCGCTTCGTAGACGCAACTTACATTTGCACGTCTTCTAATTTCTGTAAAACGTTTTCAACCATATTGTTCTGTTCACTCGTTGTTTACGATGTCATTTATCTGCTGTGCACTTGTTTTTTAAATTCGCATTAAGCAAATGACTCCGAGCGTCACGTGCGCAATTCTCAAGTGAATAGAGCATCGTGTCCGCTCACATGTCTGGAAGTAATTATACTCGTGACGCGAGCTTGTAGGTTCGTGCGCACTATAAGTACAGATTTCTTTCATCGAAGCCTCTGCCTTCGGCAAGAAAATGTCATCGTGTAAAAGGGAGTATGCGACTTCCAACGCTGTATGCAATCGTAGCAGTTTACTACCCCATTCTGGCAGCCTTTGGAATTCCAGGTAAACGTATTTATTTGCGCTTATTAGCAGTATTCAGCAGATTTTTTTAAAATAAAGTGACGCGTCTGGTTAGTCGCGTCGGCAGAGACAAAGCTGATGAGGAGCAAATGTAAAAACGATGGTCTATTGCGACGTGCAGAGGAGAAAGCGGACGAAGGAGTTCAACAAAAAACCGGCAAAATTACATTTGTAAAGCGCCTTTCCTGTCGGGAGGGCGTCCCAAGGCACTGGGTTCAGGCGCGTACGTCCATGGAAGCAGCGTCAGAAGTGGGACGGGCGGCGACGAGAGGTTTGGAAAGGTTTGGAAAGGTTTACGAAGAACGTACAGCACAGAAACAGGCCACTCAGATCAAACAGTCCGTGCCGGTGTTTACACCGCATGAGTCTTTACTCCCTCCCATAGCCTTATCGTCCCCTCTCCCTCAGCGAGAAGCTCTATCTCCCTCTTGAACGCATCTAATAAAACTATTGATTCAGGCAGCAACGTCCACAACGTCACTGCCGTGCGCGCGAAGCATTTCCCCACCAGTTTCTATTTTTGATCGCATCATCGCTATCTTATATTTGTATCCCTTAATCACACAACACCTATTCAGGATGGATTCCCAACTCCCTTTCCTGTCCCACATCCCTGACCAGAATCGCTCGGCTCCGTGTCCTCGGCGTTGGGTCATTAATTCACGGATCGATTTCGGGTTCATCACTCCGACTCACGAATCAATTATAGTCCTTACAACTTCCTCACCTTCCAACCTCTCTCACCATCTCGTATCACCCACCACTACAAACAACAACCCCCCCCCACCCACTTTTCACTCAGCTGCCAGGCCTTCTACATGTCTCTTTGACCCCTTTGCTCTACTGTCGGTGGCCATGGTTTCAGCCACAACCCGTTTCGAACTCTGTAACTCTCCGCCTCGGTCCTGCCACTGTGTTCCCCACCGATCTCTCTTCAGATCTCTTCAGATCTAATCTGAATATCTTCCACTTTGACGCTGCCAACGGTCACTTCCACAGTCTCTCTCTCGTAAGGTTCTCCTCATGTCCCATCGCTCTCCAGCACTCTGAGACGCTCCCGGCGTGAAATGTGCATTTTAAACGTAAGCCGCTTCTGTCGACACAGTTTTCCGAGTTAACATTGGAGAACACGGTAGGAAACTGAAGCAATAATTCCACCTTTGGGCAAATCATTGCTTGGGCCTTAGCTGGAGGTTTGCCTTCAGTTTTTGGGGCACCTCTTTTCAGAAAACACGTTAAAGCTTTGAAGAGCGGGGAGAAGCTTTACAAGGATTACACCCGGGGGGTGACAGCCTTTGGTTATGAGGAAGGATTGGACAAATTGGGTCTGTTTCCATCGGAGCAAAGTAGGACAACAAGGGACCCAATAGATGTCTACAACATGAGCGATCGGGGAGATACTGCTTACTGGAGAGGAACGTGGGCAAAATTATAAGATAGACACCAGAAGAAAGCAGTAACTGGGCTTTTCCGTGATTTTTTCTTACTTGTAATATCGCTGGGATGCGGAATGCCCTGCCATGTAAGGTGCTTGAGGCGTAGACTATTTTGGGATTGAAGAGGAAAGCGGAGAGGCCGTATAAAGAATAGAGCCTTAAAAAAGGGAACGAAGGTAACTTGAGCAGTAAAACCTAATGCACACTTTAATCTGAGAGCCGGTGTGGATGGACCGAATGGACTCCTTTGTGCCGTATATTTCTCTGATTCTATAAACCTTCTCTGAATTTGAATGGGTCTCGAACCTGGCACCAGATGTGGGGCTTTTAAACCTGGTGAGTTATTCAGGAAAGGAACGGATTGTGAGTCTGTCTGACATATGAAATCGAGCGACATTGCGGGCGCGAATATAGCTCGATCGTATTATCATATAAGTGATTCTATTATTATAATAATAATAATAATAATAAACCTTGCATTTGATATAGCGCTTTTCACGTCGGGAGGACGTCCCAAAGAGCTTCACAGAACACACTGTAAAGTGAATTGACTGTATATTTGTGGGCGAACGCGGCAGCCAATGTCCCACAAACAGTCGTAGATTGAAAATGACCAATTTATTATTGTTTTTGGTTTTGGAGGGATTATTATTAAGTGTGTGGAGTAAGGAAACTTGCCCGAGGTTTCGCCCTCTGCCTGGAATTGAACTCCGGTCTCTCGCTCGCAAAGCGAGTGCTCTAACCACTGAGCCACAGGACTCCCCAAGTGATTATTATGTAAGTGATTATATGATATATATTTTGCGAATATTGTTTTCTTCACAAAAATGATTGTTTCTGTTGTTGTGATTGCTTCTCACAGTTAATTTGCTGGCGATTGCGATCCTGTCAAGAGGAAAGTGTGGTCTCTCCAAGGGCATCGCTCGCTACTTGGTGGCCATGGCAGTGGCGGATCTCCTGGTTGTCCTCGTAGATGTCTTGTTGAACAAAATTAACAACCTGTATTTCCCATTAACCTTCTTGTTCTACACTCCAGTGTGTAGCCTCAGGGCTGTGCTGCTGACCATAGCTCTCCACAGCTCTCTGTGGTTCACCGTCGCTTTCACGTTCGATCGTTTCATAGCCATTTGCTGCCAAAAGTTGAAAACAAGATATTGCTCGGAGAGGACGGCCACAGTACTTATTTTAACTCTTTCTCTTTTCATCTGTTCACTGAGCATTCCCTGGTATTTTATATTGGGCCCTTATGTTATTACTAACCATATTCCATGGTACTGCGTCTTCAAGCCAAGCTTTTATACCGTGGCCTCCTGGAAAGCGTTTGAAAGGCTTCACCGTGTTGTTGCTCCCATGTTTGGCTTCGCTTTGATTTGCCTGTTCAATGCTCTGATCATCAGACACATTCAGATGGCCAGTAAGGTCCGCAGGAGGCTTCGGGGTCAGAGAAATGCTGAGAAAACATCCGATCCAGAGTTGGAAAATCGAAGAAAATCCGTTGTTTTGCTCTTCGCCATATCGGGCAGTCTGGTACTGTTGTGGACAACTTACGTTATATACTCCTTCAAATGGCAACTTTCCAATTTTAATTACAACGAGGCATTTGTGAGTAACGTGCGGTATGTTGTCCAGGAGACCGGAATCATGCTTCAGAGGTTGAGTTGCTGTACCAACATCTGCATTTATGCGTTGACTCAGATTAAGTTCAGAGAGGAGCTCAAGAAAGGGTTGGTTTATCCATTTCGCATCATCGCTAAATTCAGAAAGATATGGACATTGTAGAACTACAGGAATGCCGGTGAGTGCACCCACCAGAAGGGAAGCATTTTGCGTGGCACGTGTACGCGTGTTGTGAATAAAATAAAATATACGGAGTTCCGATGAAAAATACATTTTGAAATATACTTTCTGCTTCCACCGTACATTTACCACTCACTGAAATAGTGTGACCGCAACTCCTAAATGGGTCAGCTTTAATTTTAAGAAAATGCCCTCTTGTTCTGGATTTCCACACCAGAAGAAATAGTGGTCGCCCTTTATTATTTTAAAAACCTCAATCGGATTTCCCTTCAAATTTCCAAATTCAAGGGAATATAGATCAAGTTTTTCTGCAACCTGTCCTCATAATTTAACCCTTTAAGCCTTTAGCTCAGTGGTTGGAGCACTCGCTTTGCGAGCGAGAGACCTGAGTTCAATCCCAGGCAGAGGGCGAAACCTCGGGCAAGTTTCCCTTACACCACACAGAGCCTAATAATAATCCCTCCAAAACCAAAAACAATAATAAATTGGTCATTTTCAATCCACGACTGTCTGTGGGACATTGCTGTGCGCCATTGGCTGCCGCGTTCGCCCACAAATATACAGTCAATTCACTTTACAGTGTGTTCTGTGAAGCCCTTTGGGACGTCCTCCCGACGTGAAAAGCGCTATATCAAATGCAAGGATTATTATTATTATTATTAATAAGGCAGGAGAGAAAGAGGAAGGTTTAACACAGACAAGCACAGGAGGCAGCTGATGTCTGTATGTACTTATAAGGTACTCCAATAACTGCGAGAATTGGATAGTAAACAGCTTCAATGTGTAGAATTGTTGGATTCCCCATTTGTGCGTCAGCAAAATGTGTATCTCTCACTGATTCGGTCTCTGATTAATAGCAGATCCACAGAACCATGTGACTATTTATATATGAAAGACTTGGCCCTGGAGATAGTGGAGCAGGTGATTACGTCAACATATTCATTAATCACAAGACATAATAACTAAAAATAATAATACTTGCATTTCATATACTGCCTTATCATGTCTTCAATACATCACAGTATTATAGTCTTTACATTTGATATGATCACATCTTCTAGACGTCTCAAAGCGCTTGATCGAACATACTATAAAGTGATTTAAATGTATATTTGTGGGCGAAACGCATTGTCAATTGCACACAGCAATGATCCATAAACAGTGGTGGATTGAAGTGACCAATTTCTTATTTTTTCTTCTTGAGGGGAGTAAGTATTTAGAATCAGGTGTGTGGCGAAGTAAGATATCCTTAGAAATCGATCAGAAATTAGTACAGGCACAGAGTCTATGAAGTGGATTAACTGTATAGTTTGTGGGTGAAACGCGGTATCCCATTCTCATCAAATCCGTTAACAGAATTCCCATTCTGATCCGCCTCACTCAGTTCCCTCGTCATGCTGCTGGACTCTAAACAGCAACAACAACAAGATTCCATCTGTAGAGGGCCTTTCACGTCTGGAGGACCTCCCAAGGCGCTGGACAGTTGGGTCAGGACCCGAGCATTGAAGGGAAAATGGTCAGGGTGAGGGAAGGGAGGGAGCGAGGAGGGGGTAGAGAGTCGAGACGGAAGCTGAAGGCACCGTCAAAGAGAAAGATCTTGAGACCGGCCTTGAAGTCACATTGTCTGAGCTGATGTTCCAATGCTTCTGCATCACCTCTCCACTCAGTTCCCCCACAAAAGGGCAATGCTGTCATCCTTTCTATCTGAGCTGTTCCATCATCTCCATGGTGTCTATCCTGAAGACTTCACCCTCAAGACCTGCAAAATCACATGCAACACCCATCATCCTTCTTCGTTATCCTCTCGCCTTCTACTGTCTCCTTCAAGACCCGTCTCAAGACCAGCCTCTTAGACCGTGCCATCGGCCGCCCTCCTATCCCTACCCTCACCGCCTGTCACTCCTCCTGATCTCAACCACCAGCTCGGTTGCGGATCCCTGGCACGTCCTAGTGATGTGAAAGGCACTATAAAAAAAGTAATTTGTATTTGCTGTTTTTGCTGTCGATCTTGTTTTCACTACCTATACGGACTCTTTTATTGATATCTCCCAGAGATATGTGTTTAACTTTCCACATCTATGCGACTGACACCAAACCATATCTGTACCTCTACCCTCGACTGCATGACAACACGTCCTGGATGAACTCTAACATCCTTTAGCCGATCGTCAACAGTATAGAGGTTCTCCGGCTTGGCTGACCTGAGCCCAACTGACCTCAGCCACTGAATGGCTCAAGTGCATGGATGTCGACACAGAGGCAACACAAGACAGGCTAATGTGTTTCAGTCCCAACTGCCCAATAAACCCCACATCCACATTTTGACCCTCTCAGTTTTCTCCCATGTCCGAAACATTGCCAACGTCCGCCCATCTCCGTTTGTAGCTCAATGGGTAGAGCATTCACCTCACAAGCGAGAGACCTGGGTTTGACTCCCAGCAAGGCGAAACATTGGGAAAGTTGACTTATCCACACGTCCCTGTTTACTGAGCAGTAAGTAGGAACCCGGTTATTAATCGATTGTCAGATCGCTCTTCTGGGGATACTAATTCCTTTCAAAAAATAATAACAAGTTGGTCACTCAATCCAAATAAAATAGTTGCCTATAGAACCAGTGGGAAGGGGAGGAGATTTTTTTTTCACACAGTAAGTTGTTCAGATCTAGAATGCATTGCCGGTAAGGGTGGTGGAAACTGAACAAATAACAACATTCAAGAGCGAAGTAGAGAGATATTTGGAGAGGACAAATGTACAGGGTTATGAGGAGAGACTGGGGCCATGGGATTAATTTGGATTGCTACGTGGCATCAGCCAAGTGCTTTGAGCCATCACTGGGTGGAGAGCAGATACTCTGAACTCCCAAACAACTTCATGGTGAGCAGCACAACTCAGCAAGAAGTGTGTCAGAGCATCGGAACCACTTTCTGTCACAAGCTTCCAATACAGAAGGGAGGATCTCCTTGTGTGGAACGCAATGCAGTTGGTAACTCACTTCATAACTCTTCACAGTACATTGCTGTGGTCCACACAATAAACATGCACTCCACTTGACAATATGAAGCACGTTGTAACGTCATCCCAAAGTGATAAGGGTTATATCAAATGTAAGGTTAATCATTCTGTCACTTTCCATTCTGCTGACCACTCTATAGTGCTGTTTGTCACAGTCCTGTCCAATGCTGGTTTCACTCTCACTGGGTAAGAACAATTGTATTATAGGGGATGTTGGACCAAGACACCAGAGGAAGACAAATCCATTCACTATTCCCTAACTACGAGCCATATAACAACCCTTTTCCCTGGCCATTAACCCCAGCCGCCATTCCTGACCCCTGATCTCCACCCACAACCACAGTCAATCACCGCAACCTGTAACCCGCCTGGCTCAGGAGCAGACAACCCCGGACCACTGCAAAGGTTTGATTTCATTCCAACTTTCCAACGTTGCGTAACTTGTACCTTAAAGCCCAGCTGAGGCCCCACGTGATTCCTGTTTACCACTTCCACGGAATCGAGTCAGCAATTGATTCCGGTCATTAAACACTGGTGTGACCGACACTGCTTTCCAAAAACAACCTATCGGAGGCGGGGAACCTATTGGATATAAAGACCGGCAGGTTTGAGCGTCAGTATCAGTGATGTTTCCAGCACCGACAGTCCCTACACTGTTAGTGTACCATGTTGCGAGCTTTAGGCGATTATCCGTTGCACGTTTTGCCAACAATTTTTCAGGCACTTGTCATTTATTATCCTCTTTTAGCAACTGTTGGTATTACAGGTAATTATTTACAGCCAGTTTTTACTTGTATCATGTTGTATCACAAGTATGCACGTTAGGTAAGCATCTACTTCTCCTCCAGCTGTGACTCCCCGTTAACTGATGAAATGTCAGCTTGTTTGACGGATATCAAGGTCTGGATGAGCACAATTTACCTGCAGTTGAATATCAGAAATGCGAAAGCCATACTCGTTTGGCTCCTCTCTCCTGCAGGTCACCAGATCTGGGCAACGGCTCCCCATCACCGAACGGTTCAACTTCAAGATCCTTTCACTCATATCAAATCCACTCACTCTCTCGCACCTCCGTATCTCTCCAATCTCTTCATTCCCAAATCCACCATCTGTTGTATTGAGGTTCCAGAGGTTTAGGGCATATAGTCTTGTCGATGGGGGAAGAGAGAGGTCCAGGCATGTGCAGAAGGTGGATGCTAACTGAGTGAGGGGGCACCTGCAGAAGCCAGGTCTGTGATCAGGTAGAGAGATGCCTGGACAGGAAATGTTTTGCTGGTGAGTTTCAGGTTGTTGAAATCAATCGGTTCTGTTACAAGAAGGCAGGGGAGCCTGGCCAGGACTGGGGTGATGGTGTACGGAATTTAGTGTGTGATTGGGAGCAGTGTAGCCTGGCCAGGACTGGTGTGATTGGGAGCAGTGGCCTGTGGTAAGGACTGGTGGACTGGTGGAGCAGTGTAGCTGGTAAGGACTGGTGTGATTGGGAGCAGTGGGGCTGGGTAAGGACTGGTGTGATTGGGAGCAGTGCCTGGTAAGGACTGGTGTGATTGGGAGCAGTGCCTGGTAAGGACTGGTGTGATTGGGAGCAGTGTCTGGTAAGGACTGGTGTGATTGGGAGCAGTGCCTGGTAAGGACTGGTGTGATTGGGAGCAGTGTCTGGTAAGGACTGGTGTGATGTGGGAACAGAGTTTTTTGTGTGGTTGGAGTGGGTGTAGTCTGGTGAGGATTGGAGTGATGGAGTTGCTGCGATTGCTGGGAGTGCGGACCTGGTGGAAGTATATGAATCAGTTGGATGTTGCGAACGGAAGAGCTGTGATGACCGGCGAGGAAGACATAGGAGAATCACAAAATTGTTGGATTATAATCATAAGTAGTGCAATTGAATTGTTTTAAAACATGTTAAAATGTATTTTAATAAATGCGTGAATTGCCACAACTTCTGTTTTGCAATATGCAGAATCTACGTGGATCAGATATATGTGATGGGGTTCAGTTATTTTTTGATACAACATTTTGACACGTGGAAGAAGTCTTTTCGCTATAATACCGTGGAATCTTTAACGTCTTCTGAAACACGTAGAGGTGGATATTCGGGTTAAGATCTTATCTGAAGAAACATATGTCTTTAATGAAATATTTTCCAAACTTTTCAAACTATACTCTGTCAAACTTACGTCTCCCAGTTACTATCAGATTGTAACATGATTCTTAACGAGTGAGGGTTAATGAGCTTTGTACAACAGCCCAAACTAAGCCAAATTCTTCCATTGATACTTTGGGATCATATATATGTGACAGAGTTTGGTTGCATTTTGATGCAACGTTTTTGGACGTAGAAACCCTTCACTATTTCGAATTGTGTGTGATGTGTAGCCTCTTCACAATAATACATCTGATGAATATGATCTGTTAGAATGGTGGAAGAGGGTCGAAAGGCCTACTTCTGATCCTACGTTCCTATGGTACATACCTCTCAAAGAGAGCTGTCTAATGAGTACTTTTCCAGCACCACAACCTAAGACAAATGCTTCCACTGACGTACCTTGTTGTGGGTTTGATTAAAATCTCTATCTTGGGCCATATTTTGCTCTGCTCTCCCTTGCGTTCAGTTAAACAATACTCTTGTGTTGTAGTTAATGAATTAATTAAAGATAATAATCCTTACATTTCATGTAGCACCATTCACATCATCGAGATGTCTAAAAGTGGTTCACAGAATGTACTGTAAAGTGCAGTGACAAAGTTTTTTTGAGCAAAACATCGCAGCCACTTGCCCATAGCAAGTGTTCCTCTCTCCACCAGAAAGTGTAAATGCTGTTTGAGCAAAATGCCATCAGCTTACACAGCTCACAGGTAAATAAGTGCGTGTTTTGTTCCTTTATCTTACAGCGAACCTATTGGTTATTGTGGTCCTCTCCCGGGGAAAGTGTGGTCTCTCACAATGTATCACACGCTACCTCGTGGCCATGGCGGTAGCCGATCTTCTGGTCGTCATCAACGACGTGTTATTGGATGAAATCGCTGCTCTTTATTTACCTGTAACATTTCTGGACATCACTCCCATTTGTTCACTCAGATTCGTGTTGAATTCGACGGTAACGCATGTTTCAGTCTGGTTCACAGTCGCTTTCACCTTTGACCGTCTGGTTGCCATCTGTTGGTCGAAGCTGAAAACAACATATAGCACCAAGACAACAGCGGCCAAGGTTGTAGGAGTGATTTCTGCTCTGAGCTGTTCCATCAGCATCCCTTGGTACTTTATCATTGAGCCCTGGGAGATACGCAACAAATTGCCTTGGTTTTGTCTCATGAAACCAGCCTACTTCAACTCCTCCGCATGGATTGCGTTTCGATGGTTTGACACAATAATAACCCCCTTTGTTCCATTCTTTCTGATTTTACTGATGAACGTGGTGACGGTGAGATACATTCTCGCGGCCAATAGAGTACGCAGGAACCTCCTGAACCAGAAAAATGAAAGTGGCAATGATACAGCGATGGAAAATCGAAAGAAATCCATCATTTTACTCTTCGCCATATCAGGTAGCTTCATACTCTTGTGGCTGATGTACGTTTTGGAATTCATACTTTCACAAACTTTAAGTGATTATGTTTACACCGATTACAAGGACCCGGTTTATATCGTCAAACACGTGACAGACATGCTTCAGCTCTTGAGTTGTTGCACAAACACCGTCATTTATGCTGTGACACAAACTAAATTCAGATCGGAAGTGAAACACCTGGTGACATATCCGTTTAGACTCATCTTTAAACTTGTTACATAAAGGAAAATATTTCCTTCTCGTGGGATAATTGGTAAAATCTTGACAATCAGGAATCAGATAATAAGACAAATGAGATGTTAACTTTAATTTCAAGAGGTCCGGAATGATCATAATCCTTACATTTGATATAGTGCATTGAGACATCTCACAGTGTTTCACAGAATATACTGTGAAGGTAGAGGCTGTGGGTTTTGTGGGTGAAACATGAAGGCGGTGCTTCTCCAGTTATACAAAGTGCCGGTCAGACCTCTTTTGGAGATTGGTTCAACTTTTGACACCAATTCCTCAGCAACATATTCCAGCCTTGGAGAGTACCCACTAATTATTATCGTGGCTGAAGCGGCTTACTTTGATCTTTGATAAGAGGCCGCACGCACGGGGAGAAATGCCGTCGCAACAGTTGGTTGTGAAGATATGGATTCTATTCCCACAAAGCTGGAGAGCTCAATCAAAAAGGGGATGGAGACATTAGGAACGGCTCTGGTAGGATCCAATTAACAGGTGAAACAGGCTCAATGGGCTGAAAGACCTCCTTTCTTCTCCATAATAGAAAATCCAGAATCCTTTGAAACCTGAGCTCAACCAAGGTCAACAACTAGAGTTTGTCGTAAAGCCCAAAGGAGGCAGAAATGACAAATTAATGGACTGTTGTGGAGGTTGACAAAATTAACGGCCAAAGTCATATCTTTTTAGAAAGGTAACACGATAGAGGCAGAGAGATGTGGGTCAGTGAGGAAGGAGCAATAGATAGGTAGTTTATGTAGGGATATTGGGTGATGCCAGGATTGAGTTGCTTCCACAGTATAAAAATTCAATCATTGATCGGTCTTTGGGCAATTTTAAAGTAAAGAAAGTCAAGTGTTCTCTTGAGGCCGGTTATTATCAATCATGGAGGGGGTTACGAGACGTGTGACACATTATATGGAAAATTCACCCTGGAATTTTACCCTGCAAAATACTTGTACTGCCACTTGTAGCCAAAGTGTATATTATTTCCGTTCTGTCGGTCTCTATTTACTGAATCACCTCCCCAGCCAATAAATGAATCTTCACCTAATGTGAAAAACATTCCCGTGTCATTTTTCCTTCTCTTATTCCTCAGGAAGATTGGTAATTTGAGAGGAGTCTTTGTGAAATTGACTTATGCTGATGCCAGCAATGCTCGATTTGATATGGCACATTATCAGCCGCAGAGCAATCATTCTCTGGAAGTCCAGATGAGAGACAACTTTCTGCATTTGATGTCAACAAGACCGAGGCCCTCGTGATTGGCTCACGCCAGCGCCTTCCACCTCAGGCACGTTGAACCAACTTTGAACCCCTCCAACCCGGCTTCCGCACTGCCCATAGCATGGAAACAGCCCTGGTCACAGTCACTAATGACATTCTGAACATCTGTGATCAGGGCTCCCTCTGCCTCCTTGTCCTCCTCGACCTCTCTGCCGCCTTCGACACTGTCGACCACTCCATCCTCACACACCGCCTCTCCGCTTTACTTAATCTTCATGGACCTGCCCTTGTCTGGTTCGATTCCTATCTCACTCACCATCTCCACTTTGTCGCCTCTAACGGTTTCTCCTCCAGCCCCCGCACTGTCACGTCTGTTGTCCCCCAGGGCTCTGTCCTTGTCTCCCCTTTATATCTACACGCTCCCCCTCGGTGACATGATCCGCAGACATGGGGTCAACTTCCATATGTATGCGAATGACACCCAACTCTATCTTTCTGCCCCCACTCTCAACTCCAGACCCACTGCTGTCCTGACAGACTGTCTGTTGGACATCAAGTCCTGGATGAGGGCAAATTTCCTTCAGTTAAATGTGAACAAGACTGAGGCCCTCCTGATTGTCTCGCGCCAGCGCCTCAGCACCTCAGGCTCTGGGAGCATCACCCTCCATGGTTACCCCTACAACTCACTGCCAGTCAAGAACCTGGGGGTCTTGTTCAACCCTCAACTGTCTTTTCTTCCCCACATCCAAGCCATGACCCGCTCTGCCTTCCCTCACCTCCGTAACATCGGCCGACTCCGCCACTACCTCAGCCCTCAGGCGCTGAAACTCTTGTTCGTGCCTTCATCACCTCCAGGCTCGACTGTGCAAACAGTTGTCGGCCTTCCCAACTCCTCTCTCCACAGACTGCAGATAGTCCAGAACTCTGCAGCCCGTGTCCTCTCCCGCACCAAACTCCATGACCCCATCTCCCCCACTGCCTCCCTCTCCTTCAGAGGATCCAGTTCAAGATCCTGGTCCTCACCTACAAAGCCCTCCATGGCCTCGTCCCTCCCTTCCTCTGTGACCTCCTAACCCCCTACCAACCCACGCACGACCTCCGCTCAGCCGCCTCTGGCTGCTCGAATTCAATATCCTCATCCTCACCTACAAGGCCATTCACGGCCTCGCTCCCTCCTACCTCTCCAACCTACTATCCCCCTACCTACCTGCCCGTACCCTCCGTTCCTCTGGCTCCGGTTTGCTCCACATCCCCCGCCCCAACCGCCCTACCATCGGTGGCCGGGCCTTCAGCCTCTCAGCCCCGAGGCTCTGGAACTCTATCCCCCAGTGCCTTCGCCGCCTCCTCCCTTTCCTCCTTCAAGGCCGGTCTCAAGACCTTTCTCTTTGACCGTGCCTTCAGCTCCCCTCTCGACTCTCTACCCCCTGCTCGGGTCCCGACCCAACTGTCCAGCGCCTTGGGACGTCCTCCCGACATGAAAGGCGCTCAATAAATGGAATCTTGTTGTTGTTGTTGTTCCCCCGACCCACCCGCCCCACCATTGGCGGGAGAGCCTTCAGCCACTCTGCCCCACAACCTCTGGAATCCATCCACCAATCACTCCGCCTCACCCCCTCCTTAGCCTTCAAGTCCCGTCTCAATACCCTCCTCTGAGACCATGCCATCGGCCACCCCCCTTCCCCTCCCCTCCCTTCTCCCCCCTGACCCCAGCTCGGGTCTGAAATGCTGTCACTGTTCAGCACCTTGGGACGTCCTCCCGACGTGAAAGGACTGGACACATCTAATCTTGTTGTTGTTGTATTTGACTCACAGTATCTGTGTGTGTGACACAATATATATGTGTGTGTGTGTGTGTCACGCTATTGTATGTGTGTTTGTGTGTGTGTGGGGGATATTTTTCACAGTTGGTGGAGGAAGTGTGGAACTTTCCCCAATAAATTGCAGTTGAGGCTGTAGCTGTTGATATGTCATAAGAAAGAATGAGGCAGATGATGGATGAGGGAATACGAAAGGCTTCTGTGCAGTGAGCACGAACGAGACAAGTGCAGCACATTTCCTGAGGTGGTGGGCAAGCTGCCAACGGAGACATACCCTCGCCCGGCTGGGCTGTTACTGTGCAGCTGTGCCAACCGTTCACGCTTGCGCTCTGGCACAAAGTTTGAGGTTCAAGGCTTGTTTGGGGATTTGCCCGGTGCCCAGTGTGGGGCCGGGGAAACCCTCATTCTGGGGGGTACAGACCTGTGGATGAGATGGTCAACTGATATCCTATCTGCCAGTTCCGGCCGATGTCAGAGATTCCAGTGTCACCGACACACACACACAACGAGGAGGAGACTGAGAGGACACTCTGGAGGCCGTTGGGTAAGAGATCTGGAAACAAACTGCTGTTTCTTTCTAAAAGGCCGATTTGTTGTATCTTCACACTGTTTAAATGAGAAAAGCAAAACTGCCTGAAATGAGAGGACGTGTATTTGTGCCACAGTGTGGAAACAGCCTTTGAGTGGTTAAACAACAACAACAACACAGTTACATTTGTATAGCGCCTTTCCCATCGGGAGGGGTTTCCGAGGCGCTGGACAATCGGTATTTGGGACTTCGCTGGGGTTCGGGATCGGGGAGGGTGGAGGGCAGAGGGGGAAGGAGGTGACGGACGGCAAAGGTCGAAGAGGAGGGGCGTGAGATGGGACTTTAAGGAGATAAGGGAGGGTGTGAGGCCGAGGGACTGTGGAATGGAGTTCCAGAGGGTGGGGGCAGAGTGGCTGAAGGCCTGAAAGCCAATGGTGGGTCAGTCGAGGTTATGGACGTGAAGCAGGACGGAGCCCGCTGAGCGGAGGGAGTGGGCACGTTGATAGGGGGTAGGAGCTCGCAGAGTTATGGGGGAGCAAGACCACGGAGAGCTTTGAAAGTAACGTCCAGGATCTTGAACTGGATACTCTGTGTGCTGCGTAGCCGGGGGAGTTGACCGAGGATCGGGATAACAGGGTCCCGGAGCCTGGTGCGGGAGAGGACACGGGCTGCAGAGTTCTGGATAATCTGCAGCCTGTGGGAGGGAGGTGTTTGTGAGGCCGACAAGCGGGGAGTTTGCGTAGTCGAACCTGGATGCTATGAATGCATGTATGAGGGTTTGGGCGGCTTCTGCTGTGAGACAGTGTTGGGGCTGGGCGATGTTGCGGAGGTGGGGAAAGGCGGAGAGGGTCATGGCAAGGATGTGGGGTATAAAGGACAGTTGAGGATCGAACAGGACACTGAGGTTTTGTGTTGGCTCCGTGAGATGAAGGAAGATGCTGTTGGCGCCAAAGGCACGGAGGTGCTGACGGGAGCCGAGCAAACGAACTGCAGGAATTGTGTGGTATTAATGTAGTGTGGCACATTAATGGTATGTGGCGTGTGTGGTATTAATGGGGTGGGTGGTATTAACGGGGTGGGTGGTATTATGGGTGGTGGTGTTATGGGGTGGGTGGTGTTATGGGGTGGGTGGTGTCATGGGGTGGGTGGTGTCATGGGGTGGGTGGTGTCCATGGGGTGTGTGGGTGGGTGGTGTCCATGGGGTGGTGGTGTCCATGGGGTGGGTGGTGTCCATGGGGTGGGTGGTGTCCATGGGGTGGGTGGTGTCCATGGGGTGGGTGGTGTCCATGGGGTGGTGGTGTCCATGGGGTGGGTGGTGTCCATGGGGTGGGTGGTGTCCATGGGGTGGGTGGTGTCCATGGGGTGGGTGGTGTCCATGGGGTGTCTCGTGTCCATGGGGTGTCTCGTGTCCATGGGGTGGGTGGTGTCCATGGGGTGTCTCGTGTTAATGGGCTGTGTGACTGGAAGTGACTCAATACCGATCCCATCATCAGAGCCTTTCACATTGTGGCTGAGATTCATTGTGCTCCTCACGAACGAACCCCGGCAGGAAAATCTTTCCAGGTGTTGGCTCGAGGAGGGACTGACAAGAACAGATCCTACAGTTGATCCTTGTGGAGTCTTGTGGCTCAGTGGTTAGAGCACGTGCCTCGCAAGCGAGAGGACCTTGGTTTGAATCCCGGGAAGGGTGAGTCGTTAAGCAGGTTTCAGTGTAAATCTGTATTGTATCCTCACTGGGCCTCACTATCTGCCCTCCCGTCAACTCCCCAACACTTATCCTGACCTCAGATGATGCTCGGACTCACTGCTTCCTACCCCTGAGGTCTGCTGCCCGGCCTCTGCACTTACAGCGCTGCTCTACTGCTCACTGTCTCTTCTATCAGTGACGGCACATTCAGCTCTTACTCTGGACTCTGCTCTTCTCTTCCCGGCCTCGAAAGGCATTGCTCTCTGACTCTGCATTTGGCCAACACTCTGACCCCGGTTACACTTTAGGAGCTACATGGATTTACTCCTGCCGACCTCAACACCATGTCTAACATATAATGGTGATAAGTTGGTCAATCAATCCACCACTGTTTGGGGGACACTGCTGTCCTCAACTGTCTGCTGCATTTGTACAACATATAGTCAGTTCACTTTACAGTAGATTCTGTGAACAACAACAACATTAAAATTGTAAAGTTACTTTCATGTGGGGAGGACGACACAAGGCATTGTACAGTCAGAGATCAGAACCCGAGTGTCGGGGGCAGGGTTGGGATGAGGGAGGGCGGAGGGTGCAGGATGGATGGCTGCTGATGCCATGGTCAAATAGGAGGGTCTTGATTGGTGCCTTCAAGGAGGTGAGAGACGGAGCGAGGAGAAGAGATGGTCAGATGGACTTTCAAACAGTGGGGACAGAGAGGTGAAAGCACAGCCACCGATGGTAGGGCGGGTGGGGGGGAGACATGGCCGGAGTCTGCTGATTTGGGGAGAGTGGGTAGGTTAATAGTGGGTGGATGGGGGCCCGTGGGGGGCTGCAAGTTAGTGATGTTGCAGTGGGCAATGCCGTGGAGGGCCTTGAAAGTGACGTGGATTTCGGATTCTATCCCCTGAGGGATGGAGCCAGTGGGGCCGAGTTCCCAATCCTCAGATGCTCTAAGGTCCTCTATCAAATGCAAAGGTTATTATTATTAATATTATTATCATTACTGACACAGAGCTTCTCACACTGAATGACTTTCTCAGTTTGAATCCCGGGCAGTGGGAGTCGTTAGGAAGATTCCTTATCCACGTGCCTCTGTTTGCCTTCCAACAAGTTGGAACCAGTTTTTAACCGATGGGGTATTTTTCCCTTCATAAAAACAGGAAAATTAAATAAAAAATAACGGTCACTCAATGCACTACTGTTTGTCGGACAATCCTACGTGCAATTGGCTGTCACGTTCCACCCACAAAATACACAGTCAATTCCCTTTACACTGTATTCTGTGATGAGCTTTGGGACATCTCAAAGATGTGATAAATGGCTCCATCAAACCAAGGATTGTTATATTATTGCTGTACCTCAGTCCAAAGGCTGAGAAGTCAGCAATGCAAGTTTGTATTGCACTCTCGCTGGGCCCCACTCTATGTCCTCGCTCCGTCCTACCCCTGAGGTCTGCTGCCCCGGGCTCTGGAATGCTAACACTGCTCTCCTGCTCACTGCTCCCTTCTACCAGTGATGGCACCTTCAGCTGTTACTCTGGACGCTGCTCGTCCTCTTTTTCCGGCCTCGAAAGACGTTTCTCTCCGACTATGCACTTGGTCAACACCCTGAGCCCATTTACACTTCATGACGGTTACACGGCTCCCGAACTCTTAACGCCATTTCCTAAAATTAACAGAAATAAGTCGGTCAGTGAATCCACGACTGTTTGTGGGACATTGCTGTTCTCAACCGCTTCCGTGTTTGGCACAATATACAGTCAATTCACTTCGACGTACATTCTGCAATCAACAGCAACAACAAAATGTCGTCTGTAAAGCAGATTTCCTGTCGGGAGGACGTCACAAGGCGCTGAACGAACAGGGATCAGAACCCGAGGGTCGGGGGCAGAGTTGGGGTGAGGGGGGCGCGGAGGGTGTATGATGGGCTGCTGATGACATGGGCATCAAAAAGGTCTTGAATCGTACCTTATTTGAGGAATGAGACGCAGCAAAGCGAAGAGATTGTGGAATGGAGATTCAAATAGTGGGGGCAGAGAGGCTGAAAGCTCAGCCGCCGAGGGTTGGGCGAGTCGGGCTGGAGGCCAGGAACAGGCCGGACGGAGTTCGTTGAGTGGAGGGAATGGATGAGGTGGGGTGTGACCTGCTGGTCAGAGATGTAGGAGTGGGCAAGGCCGTGGAGGGCCTTGAAAGTGAGGACATGGATTTTGAATCCTATCCTCCGAGGGATGGGGGACAGTGGAGCGGGTGAGGGTGTGTGTGATGGGGTCACGGAGCCTGGTGCGGGAGAGGACAAAAGCTCCAGATTTCTGGATGATTTGTGTCTTGCGGAGGGAAGAGTTGGGGAGGTCAACATGGAGGGACTGCCCATAGTCGAGCCTCGAGGTGATGAATGCATGTTTGAGGGTTTTGGCAGCCTTAGGCTTGTGGCAGTGGCGGAGTCGGCCATGTTGCAGAGGTGGGGGAAGGCAGAGCGGGTCATCGAACGGATATGGTGGAGAAATGACAGTTGAGGGTCGAACAAAACACAGAGAGGACACACGGTTATAATGGTCAGTTTCACAAATAAGTTGCACAAACCTGACGGCATTTAAGAATTTGAAAACACAACGTTTCGCCCACAAAACACGCAGTCACTACACTTGACAGTGCATCCTGTGAAACGCTTTGAAACGTCGTGAAGATTTGCTGAGCTGCTCTATCAAACGCAAGGATTATTATGATTAATATTATTATTATTATTATTATCAATAACACAAAGCTTTTCACACTGAATGACCATCTCAAACTCTTCACAACTTGTACTGTGAGACAGACCCCTTCCTGGACTATGAAAGTCCCAAAACACTTCACCTGTCAACGGGAATCCCCGAATTGGGAGGCAAACAACAACGACTACAGATTACACTTAAATACGGTCTTTCACATCGAGAGGAAGTACCAAAGCGATGGATTTTAAGGCTTTGTACCCATGTTGGGGGTTGGAAAGATGGAAACAAGAGCGGGTTAGAAGGTTGGGGGGTTTGGGAGGGAGACTGAAGCATGGACCAAGGGGAATGTGTGGAGGAAGCAAGCGAGAGGGCGAGGTGGAGGGAGTCTGGGATGGATTTCTAAAGTGGGGCCAGAAATGGCAGTATCCCACGAGCCACGCAATACCCCACGAGCAAGGCAATACCCCACCAGCAAGGCAATACCCCACCAGCAAGGCAATACCCCACCAGCAAGGCAATACCCCACCAGCAAGGCAATACCCCACGAGCAAGGCAATACCCCACGAGCAAGGCAATACCCCACCAGCAAGGCAATACCCCACCAGCAAGGCAATACCCCACCAGCAAGGCAATACCCCACCAGCAAGGCAATACCCCACCAGCAAGGCAATACCCCACCAGCAAGGCAATACCCCACCAGCAAGGCAATACCCCACCAGCAAGGCAATACCCCACCAGCAAGGCAATACCCACGAGCAAGGCAATACCCACAGCAAGGCAATACCCCACAGCAAGGCAATACCCCACCAGCAAGGCAATACCCCACCAGCAAGGCAATACCCCACGAGCAAGGCAATACCCCACCAGCAAGGCAATACCCCACCAGCAAGGCAATACCCCACCAGCAAGGCAATACCCACAGCAAGGCAATACCCACAGCAAGGCAATACCCCACCAGCAAGGCAATACCCCACCAGCAAGGCAATACCCCACCAGCAAGGCAATACCCCACCAGCAAGGCAATACCCACCAGCACAGCAAGGCAATACCCCACCAGCAAGGCAATACCCCACCAGCAAGGCAATACCCCACCAGCAAGGCAATACCCCACCAGCAAGGCAATACCCCACCAGCAAGGCAATACCCCACCAGCAAGGCAATACCCCACGAGCAGTCGTGAAATGAGTAACAATATTATTATTATATCAGTAGGCAGGTCGGGAATTATTGAGTAGGCCATCGCCAGCCGAGCCGGGGAAGTAGGATCAATGGTTGATAGTAATATTAATCACAATAATAATAATAATCCTTGCATTCGACGTCGCATCTGATCACGTCTTCGAGACGTTTTACTGTGTGTTTGTGGGCGAAACGTTCTGTTGTTAAATTCTTAAATGCACTCCGGTTTGAAACCGTCTTCGTGGCACTAACCCTTCTAATCGCTTGTGATCTCGGCGGAGCTGAGGCGTTCACTGCACTGCACTGCGCTTCGGTTGGCTCTGAGCTCTCTAAAGGGCCTGTGGTGAGAGCTGTGTCTTTGGCCCCTTTCAACTGATAGGTTTCAGCTTCACACCGAGATGAAAGGCCATTTTCTTCTGCTGTCGAGATCAACACGTGACCTTCCGATCCAGGTGTTGGCAACCACACGTTAGAGCAAACGTCTGAGAGAAACATACAGAGATGCTGTGATCTCCACAGAGTTACAAGGCGTTGTCAGTCCGGCTCAATGGGTAAAGCTCCTGACTTTGAGTCAATCGTTTGTTGGGTCAAGTCTCAAGTCAGGATTTGGAGCTCATATAGTCCAACGAGACATTCCAATGCTTACGCGAGGAGTTTGCTGCATTTGGAGGTACTTTACTTTGGAAGAGACGTTAAAGTAAGGCCCTGTTTTCCTGTTAAAGTGGACGCTAATGATCCCACTATTAGGAAAAGGGAGGGGAGGTTCTCGCGGAGTCCTGGCCAACAATCCTCCATAAAAATGGCCATTCATTTCACGGCTCTCTGGGATGTTGCTGTGTGCAACTTGGCTGTTGTGTTCCCGATTAAGTGGAGTCCCGCAGCTCAGTGATTTGAGCACTCGCCTTGCAAGCGAGAGGACCCGGGTTCGATTCCCGGTCGGGGCAAAATGTTGGGCAAGTTTCCTTACTCAATGCACCTCTGTTTACTCAGCAATAAGCACAAACCCGGTTGTTAGTCAATTCATAAATAGGTTTTCTGGGGGTTATAGTCCTTTGTTATAAAATAATGATTTGATCACTGCTGTGCACAATTGGTTGCCCAGTTTCGCCCACAATCTATGGAGGCAATTTACTTTACAGTGTATTCTGTGATGTACGATCAGATGTCTCGAAAATGCGATGAGTCGCTATATCAAATGCAAGGATTATTATTATTTATTGTAGAATAATATACACTATGCCACCTCACTTTACAGTGTAACATATGAACCACTTCGGGACATCCTCCCAACATGAAAGGCGCGATCACAAATGCAAGAATTATTATTATTTTATAATGTGTATACGATATATAAAAAGAAGAGTGAAGGCGATAGACGATCAAATCTGCAGCAGATTTCAGAAAGCTGCAAAACAAAAAGAGTAGTGATATTGGGGGACATCAATTATCCTAACAGAGTTTGGTAAAAAATAATGTACAGGAGAGTGAATGAGGAGAGGCAATATACGTTAGATAGTAGAATCTTAAAGGGGGTGAAGGGTCAGAGGGACCTGGTGGTTCATATCAGTAAATGTTTGGTGGTGGCAGGACAGGGGGATAGAGCTGATAATATGCTTTATAAAGGAGGGCATAGAATACAAAATTCAGCAATTTATCATGAAACGTTATAAAGCACTGGTTAGGCCTCAGCGAGTGTTGTGTTCATTTCTGGGCACTACACGTTAGGAAGGGCGTCACGGCATTAGAGAGGGCGCAAAGTCGATTAACCAGGACGGTATCGGGAATGAGGGACTTCAGTCATCAGGAGAGTCCGGGGAAGCTGGGACTGTTCTGCTTGGAGCAGAGAAGGTTAAGAGGACATCTAATAGACGTTATTAAAATTGTGAGGGGATCGGCCGGGGTGAACAAGGAGAAACTATTCCCACGGGCGGGTGGGTCAGAAACCCGAGGACACCGATTTACAATAGCTGTTAAAGAAACAGAGGATCGGTGAGTGAGATTATTTTACACAGATGGTCGTTCGGATCTGGAATGCGTTGTCTGAAATGTTGGTGGAAGTCGATTTGATAACTGCTTTTAAGAAACAAGAAGATTTTCTTTGGGGAACACGTTTACAGGGCTGTGGGGAGAGAGCAGAGGAGTGGCATTAAATTGGAAGCTCTTTTCAAAGAGCCGGCACAGACACGATGGGCCGAGTGGCCTCCTTCTGTGCTGTATAATTCCATGATTCGATGTGGGTAAGTATTAGCAGAGCATTTTATTCAGCGAATCTTCCCCCAGTGCCTTCAGAAGATCACTGGAGAGGAGCTGATGAAATCGGCCCATGACCTGCTTTATCCCATTTCTCGCCGCTCTCCCCTATCGCCGTCTGATTGCAGATTTACAACGTTACAGCATAAAAAAAACACTCTGAGAAAGTTTGTGCTGGTGCTTTTCAGCACATGAGTCTAATCGCCCTCTCACACAATTCTGTAATGGGTTCCATTAATCCAATACCACTTTTAAATGAATCCACGTCCTCTCAGTCAGTTCCAATGTGAAATTCCCTATTCCTACCAACGTCTGATTTCTCAACCCCCTTTAAGTTTATTTCTGAGCCTCTCAATACATTGCCGCTCTGTTCAAGAGATATGGCTTCGGTTGTGGGGTTTCCTTGTTGCCTAATTTGCTTTTTCAGATCATGTTATTTAAAGCTTTCTGTTAAATTCCTTCAGTGCTCAATGGTGCTTTTAAGCTTAAAATATTACAGGCGCGGAATGGGGAGTTGACCAACGTTTATCGGAGGTGGGTTTTTCTGGGGGTTTTGAAGTGAAAGGAAAGGGATTTGGGGAGAATTCTGGGGGACGGGGAGTTGAGATGGTCAATGGTTGAAGCCGAGGCCGGTGTTGCGGGGATGGAGTAGGTGGGAAATCTCTGTGGCCAACAATCCACCAAATACAATTGGTCATTTCTTTCCTGACTGTGGCACATTGCTGTGCAAAGTGGTCACTGCATTCTCCCACAAAATACACAGTCACTCCATTTCACAGCGAATCATGGAGCGATTTGAGACGCTCCCGCAAGGTGAGAGGCACTGCACCAAATGAGAGGATTATTATGATATATTATTATAATGAGCAGCAGTTGAGAGGCGATACTGACAGGAGTTTCAGTGCTGTCCACACCTACGCCATATTGCACCGAGTCCTCACTTCCAGAACACATGCGTCAGTTTTATACGGCCGTCTCGTTCACGATACATTTCCATTTAAGGCAACATTCAGATACTTGGTTTTCATAGACGAGATGAAAGAACCTACAAGTCATTTTGGCTATAAATGGTAATCTCACATTTCATTGGCTGATTCCATCGGACTGAACGGCGGATCTGATACATGTGCCAAACCTCTGGGGAACTGGAGTGAAAGGGGTGGTTTCTGAGTGACTTGTTGTGAATTCTGGCCTCTGGTCGGATCGGGGATATTACACAGTGTTGGAGTGCAGTCAGCGCTGGGTCAGGGCCACACGTGGCCACAGACGAGACTTGGGACAATGCTGTGGCCACTAATCGTTGGCTTTCTGCTCCAGAATTGGAAATGTAAGTTCACATTTACTGCCACTTTTGTTCTTTACCAATACCATGGGCTCTGGACAACACGTAGCTGATTAATCAGGTCTAATGCTTATCACTGGGACCACTCTGGTCGCTCGACAAGCAAATTCTCTTCATTATTCGGGTGAAATTTACCCAATTTACATTCACATCAAATCTGTTGTAGAACCTCAGCAACATAGACATTTACAGGACAGAAGTGACCATTTGGCTCACTGTGTCCACGCCAATTCTATCCAAGAGCAATCCTGTCAGTCCCGTTTGCCGGCCTTTCCCGTTATCCCTTGAATTTACTCCTTTTTAGATCTCTTCATAAGAAACCTATAATAATAATAATAATCCTTGCATTTGATATAGCGCTTTTCACATCTTCTACACATCGCAAAGTGCTTCACAGAATATGCTGTATTCTGGATTGACTGTATATTTCTATATTTGTGGGCGAAACGCGGCAGCCAATTGCGCACAGCAGTGTCCCACAAACAGCCGTGGATTGAAAAACCTGGAACTTTAGAAATTCTGGAGGAATAAAAGACCGAGGTCCATATAGATCGCCATCCACCTTCCTGGTGGTCACATGCTCATATATCCCAAAATACTTATTTAATACTTTCCATGATGTTGTTCCCTAAAATCAACATTTCTTGCCTCAACGTCTCCCTTGGGAGCCTTTTCCATAGGTTTACCGTTCGCTCACTGAAATAGTGTTTCCATTAATTCTTTCCGAATTGACCCCCTTCAACCGAAGGCCGTGTTGTCTGGTCTCACTATCCTGGACCAGTTGCAACAGCTTGTCATGGTCTACATTGTGTAGACCCTTTAGCATCTGAAAGCCAACAATCCCATCGCCTCTCAATCTCTTTTCCTCTGTGAAGAAACCAAAGTTACTGAGTGGCTCCTCATGGTCCAGTCCCTCCATTCCCTCAGTGACTCTGGTCGCCCTCCTCTGTATCGTCTCCATTTCTCCCATTTCGTTCTTGAACAGCGGTGACCAGAGCTGCGCACAGGACTCCACTTTGTTCCTTATTGAGAGCCAATATGGATTCAGTCAAAACTGGCATTACCGACAGGACATTTCACACCCTAACCACTCTGTGCATGAATAACTTTCTCCTGATCTCCCCGGGTGTTTGTTTGCCAATTATCTTAAACCATTGCCCACTGGTCACTGAATCACTGACCATTTGCCAGTCAGTAGGAGGCCACTCAGCCCATTGCCCAGGACCCAGGAGAGCTGTAGGTCATTGGTTAAAGTACAAGAGGACTTGGGTTTGATTCCTGTCGGGGAAATGTTGGGCAAGTTTCCTTACTCCTCACGCCTCTGCTTACCTGGCGATAAGGCGGAATACGGTCTTTAGTCGATTGGTCGGTCGCTTTTTCGGGGATAATAATTTTTTTTAAAAAAGAACAATAATAATTTGATCACTCAATCCAGGACTGTGTGTGGGACACTGCTGTGTGCAATTGGCTGAGGCGTCTTTCCCACTAAGAAACAGTCAATTCGCTTTACGGTATATTCTGTGAAGCGCTTTGAGACCTCCAGAAGATATGAAAAGCGCTGTAAGAAATGCAAGGATTATTGTTGTGTCAGTGACAACTCCCTCGGAGTCGGGAGGGGAGAAATGTTGGGCAAATTTGCTCACTCCACACACACACACGTCTCTGTTTACCAAGAAGTCGGTAAAAACCTATTTAGGCAAATCACCTCCATTGATACATCGAATATAATAATCAACTCCTCACCCTTTATATCTGAAATATCATCAACTAATCACCAGTGATATCTAAATTTTAATCTTAAATCATTGATAGGTATAATCATCAACTCATCGCAATTGATGTAATAATAATCCTTGGATTTGATAATAATAATCCTTACATTTGATAATAATAATCCTTACATTTGATAATAATAATCCTTACATTTGATAATAATAATCCTTACATTTGATAATAATAATCCTTACATTTGATAATAATAATCCTTACATTTGATAATAATAATCCTTACATTTGATAATAATAATCCTTGCCTTTGTTGTAGCGCTTTTCACATCTTATCGACGTCTCAAAGCGCTTCACAGAATAGACAGTAAAGTGAATTGACTGTATATTTGTGGGCGAACGCGGCAGCCAATTGCGCACAGCAATGTCCCACAAACAGCCGTGGGTTGAAAATGACCAATTTATTATTGTTTGTCTTGGAGGGATTATTATTAGGGCTGTGTGTGGAGTAAGGAAACTTGCCCGAGGTTTCCCTCGGCCGGGAATTGAACCCGGGTGTCTCGCTTGCGAGGCGAGTGCTCTAACCCCTGAGCTACAGGAATCCTTGTTCCATTTATACTTCATGGAAGTCCCTCCTGCGTCTGAGCACTACTCTCAGGCGCTTCACAAACCTCAGTATTCTCATGAAAACAGCTCCAGTTTCTCTCGTCTCTTCATCACCAGTGAAACGGAGATGAGATTTCTCTGCGAAGTATTTTCATTCCTTTCAGTTTACAATTACTGTATTTTTAAAATGTTCCATTCGTCAATGAGAGAATGATGTCGCGTATATTTATAAAATGTGTTTATCGAATGCTGGATTTAGTTAATTACACACGATCCCACATTTCAAATTCATTTAATTTACAATCCAAAAGATTTAATTAACGTCTAACGTCGAAGGAGTGACACTTAAACTTTACTCTTATTAATTTATTTGATGGGGGAAATTTGCAAAATTCCTTAACAGATTTGACGTGATATTCGTGGCATTTTCTACCCCGAACAATTTTCACATTACATTTGTGATGTATTATCACAAATTGTCTTTGCAGATATTTCCCCAATTGGGGCCATCAATCAGTTTATTGCTGACCGATGGCCCAATTTAGGGCAGAGTGAGGATTCTCACTGTTTACACATCATATTTCACATGAACACCGACCGGGAACCCACTGACACTTATAACTTAGGTATAACTTAAAGCGGTTATAATAAACCCCACTGAAATATTCACCGTATAATCAACAAACGGCCAGTCACATATTAGCAAATTAATCGTTCCCAGTTTTAAACAGTAACTGTACAAGAACCAAAATTCATTTGGAAGATGTTTTTAAACTAAAGCGTCTTGGAATAAAGGCCACAGTGTAAGTTTAGGTTTATCCGTGTTTGTGTTATCCGGTTCCTCGGGTTCGCTGTGAGGGCCACAATCAAAGACTGTGAACACCTTCATGTAAAAACCCATTCAAACAATAAAATGAATTGTGACATTTATATCAGTGAATCCCAGACCGATCCATTCGGCCCATCGAGCCGGGGCTGGTGTTGCTCTGTCCATGGGGAACCTCGTCCTTTCCCACTGTTCCTCTCACTCTCCGTCCCTCAACATTCCTACTCTTCAGTGAAAAGAATTGCAATGGAAACGTTCTCCTGATCTCCCCAGAGGTGTGTTTGCCAGTTATCTTCAATCAGTGCCCCCGGTCACGGAATCACTGTCCATTTGACGGTCAGTAGGAGGCCGGTCGGCCCATTGGGTATGTGTCAGTGCTCTCGAAGCCGCGTAGGTCGAAATCTTGGGCAAGTTTCCTTACTCTACACACCACTGTTTACCGAGCAGTCAGTGGGAACCCCAAACACTGACCCTCCAGCACCGTGGGACGTCCTCCCGACGTGAAAGGTGCTCCACAAATGTAATTGTGTTGGGTTGTGGTTGTTGTCGGGCGATTGGCTTCCCGGGGGCAGTAACGTCTCAAAAAATAAACCGATCAATAAACAGTGTCGCCGCGCAATCCACGATGTTTTGTGAGACACCACTACGTGCAATTCGCTGCCGCATTTTGCCCACAAAATATACAGTCAATTCACTTCACAGTATATCCTGTGAAGCGCTACGAGATCCTCAAACACGTGATAATCAGTATATCAAAGGCAATGATCATTATTATTATTTGCCTCAACTCATCGGCCTTCCCTCCCACAGTCCTTCCGATGTTTTAACGTATTTATTTCATGTCGTTGTCAGAGTGTTTGTGGATTGTTTTACAGCCACTGCTTTTGCTGACACTCTGTGCACTGGTGACACGGAATGTAAAATGATCTCTGACGTTGTGTTTCGGTGCTGCTCCAGAAACGGATTCACCGTCAGCGGAAACGCTGTTTGTATTCGAGGGGGAAACTGTCAAATATTCATACCAACACACATACACAAATACATACACACACGTACATCCACACACACACACACATACACAAACAAAAACACACACACGTGTACACACACACACACATACGTGCACACAAATCCTTTCATAATTCCCCTTTCCAGACAGTTCCCCAATTCCCCGTTTGAAGTTGAATCGATGCGTTTCATTACAAGTTCTCAAAGAGGACGAACACTGCGGAGAAGGAGAGTGAGAGGAACAGTGGGATAAGGCTGTGCTCCTCATGTCCAGAGGAATACAGCCGCGGCCGATGGCCGAACGGATCACTCTGGGATTCACTGATAGAAATGTCACACTTGTTTTAAGGGTTTACAGGTTTTTTTACATCAATGCTTTCTCCCTCTTTGATCCGAGTCCCAATAGAAAGCGGAGTGAACTGGTAAAGCAAACACAGAAATAGAATTAAACTGAAACTGCGGCCTTTATTCCAATCACTGTATTTTATATCCATCTTCCGAATTAAAACGGCAGTTTTTCCTCAATTCAGGAAACGATTTGCTACAGTCCATTTACAGACCATAACCGACACAGACTTTACACTTTACACTTTACAGTACATCATATGAAGCACTTTGAGGCATCTCAGCCATGTGATAAGGCACTGTGTGAACTGTAAGGGTTATTGTTATTATTATTGTTAAATGGCTATGAATTGCTGATTATGACCAGAAATTATTTTACTTTTACATTTTAGATATAAATGGCAATAAGTTGATGATAATTTAGATATAAACGGCGATTAGTTGATGATATTTTAGATATAAATGGGGGGGTTATGTGTGTGTGTGTGGGGGTGTGTGTGTTTGTTTGTGTGTGTGGGTGGGGGGGGTTATGTGTGTAGGGGGGGTTTGTGTGTGTGTGTGTGGGGGGGGGTGTTTGTTTGTGTGTGTGTGTGTGGGGGGGGTTTGTGTGTGTGTGTGGGGGTGTTTGTTTGTGTGTGTGTGGGGGGGGGGTTGTGTGTGTGGGGGGGTTGTGTGTGTGTGTGGGGCGGTGTTTGTTTGTGTGTGTGGGTGGGGTGGGTTATGTGTGTGTGGGGGGGGTTTGTGTGTGTGTGGGGGGGGTTTGTGTGTGTGTGTGGGGGGGGGTGGGGGATGTGTGTGTGTGTGTGTGGGGGGGTGTGGGGGGTTGTTTGTGTGAGGGTTACGGTTGAGTGGTTGTGTGTGTGTCTCACTGTGTGTGTGTGTGACTGTGTTAGGGTTAGGGTTGAGTGGTTGTGTGTGTGTCTCACTGTGTGGGTGTGTGTCTGTGTGTGTGTTTGTGTGTCTGTGTGTGTGTGTGTGTGTGACTGTGTGAGGGTTAGGGTTGAGTGGTTGTGTGTGTGTCTCACTGTGTGGGTGTGTGTCTGTGTGCGTGTCTGTGTGTATCTGTGTGTGTGTACACACACTGTGGGTGGGGAGGAGGGGTAGAGAGGGGTGTGGAGGTGACGGGGAGACGGCTGTGGGTGGGGAGGAGGGGTAGAGAGGGGTGTGGGGGTGACGGGGAGATGGCTGTGGGTGGTGAGGAGGGGTAGAGAGGGGTGTGGGGGTGACGGGGAGACGGGGAGTGTGTGTACAGATACACACAAACACGCACACAGACACACACCCACACAGTGAGACACACACACAGGCAGTCACGCAAACCAGCTTTGTGTGTGTGTATGTATGGGGGTGGGGTATGTGTGTGTGTGTGTGGGGGGGGTTGTGTGTGTGTATGTATGTGGGTGGGGTATGTGTGTGTGTGTATGGGGGGGGGTGTGGGGGTGTGTTTGTTTGTGTGTGTGTGAGAGACTAAGCGTGTTTGTGTGTGTGCTGGAGGCGTGTCTCACTGTGTGGGTTGGTGTACGGTGTGTTAGTGACTGAGTGTTCGTGTGTATTTACGTGTGTTTATATGTTTGCGTGTGAGAGACACAAAGCTGGTTTGCGTGACTGCCTGTGTGTGTGTGACTGTGTGGGTGTGTGTCTGTGTGCGTGTTTGTGTGTATGTGTGTGTGTGTGACTGTGTTAGGGTTAGGGTTGAGTGGTTGTGTGTGTGTCTCACTGTGTGGGTGTGTGTCTGTGTGCGTGTTTGTGTGTATGTGTGTGTGTGTGACTGTGTTAGGGTTAGGGTTGAGTGGTTGCGTGTGGTTGAGCACACGCGTGTGTGTGTGTGTCCGTCTCCGCTCACAACACGTCTCTGCATAACATTCCTAAATAGTCTGTCATTCGGGTCAGACCTTGAACCGAGATCTCAATGGTTCGGTGGATGTTAAAGATCCCACAAAGTTATTGGCAAAGAGAAGAGAGTTTCTCTGTGTCCGACCCTCAATCTCCAGATTCATTGCTCATCACAGTTTAGCCTTTCCTTCAGCCGCACACACCCCGGTCTCCCCGTCACCCCCACACCCCTCTCTACCCCTCCTCCCCACCCACAGCCGTCTCCCCGTCACCCCCACACCCCTCTCTACCCCTCCTCCCCACCCACAGCCGTCTCCCCGTCACCCCCACACCCCTCTCTACCCCTCCTCCCCACCCACAGCCGTCTCCCCGTCACCCCCACACCCCTCTCTACCCCTCCTCCCCACCCACAGCCGTCTCCCCGTCACCCCCACACCCCTCTCTACCCCTCCTCCCCACCCACAGCCGTCTCCCCGTCACCCCCACACCCCACTCTCTGCCCTTGCTCCCCCAAAACCCTCTCTCCATTCAGCCCCACACACTCTCTGCCCTTCCTCCCCACCCACAACGGACACCTCATCATCTCCGCACTCCCCTCTCTGCCCTTTCCCCCCAACACTCCTCTATTCCCTCCCTCTGCGCACTCCCCTCTACTCTGAGCCACACACAACACTCTCTGCCCTTCAAACCCACTCCCCTCTCTGCCCTTCGAACCCACTGCCCTCTCTGCCCTTCAAACCCACTCCCCTCTCTGCCCTTCAAACCCACTCCACTCTCTGCCCTTCAAACCCACTCCCCTCTCTGCCCTTCAAACCCACTCCCCTCTCTGCCCTTCAAACCCACTCCCCTCTCTGCCCTTCAAACCCACTCCCCTCTCTGCCCTTCAAACCCACTCCCCTCTCTGCCCTTCAAACCCACTCCCCTCTCTGCCATTCCTCAGTACACAGCCCTCATTCTCCCCTTCATTCCCACACACCCACCAATGCCCTTCAGCCCAACACACGTCTTTCTCTCTCCTTCCTCCCCACACACTCTCCCCTTCATCCCCACACATTCTCCCCTTCCTCCCCACACCACTCCCCTTCCTCCCCACACACACACACTCTCCCCTTCCTCCCCACACACTCTCCCCTTCCTCCCCACACACTCTCCCCTTCCTCCCCACACACTCTCCCCTTCCTCCCCCCACACACTCTCCCCTTCCTCCCCACACACACTCTCCCCTTCCTCCCCACACACACTCTCTCCCCTTCCTCCCCACACACACTCTCCCCTTCATCCCCACACACACTCTCCCCTTCCTCCCCCCACAAATACTCTCCCCTTCCTCCCCCCACACACTCTCCCCTTCCACCGCACACACACTCCCCTTCCTCCCCACACACTCTCTCCCCTTCCTCCCCACACACTCTCCCCTTCCTCCCCACACTCTCTCCCCTTCCTCCCCACACACTCTCCCCTTTCTCCCCACACACTCTCCCCTTCAGACTTGGATATTTCTGAGACTCTGTTTATTGACCCCTTGTTTTCTGGTTTAGGTGGTTATGTGGACTGTCAGTCTCCCGCGGGAGGTGAGTCACTCTCTATTTGCATCCGTTGTATGATTCCTTCACCGTCTTACAACAACAACAACAACAACTTGCACTCTCAGACGCTATCCTGTGTGGAGGGCACTATATGAGAGCGCTTAACAGTGGTGGAGCTCGACACCGAGTTGTGGGGAAGGGGGGAGGAGGCCGTCAGTCCGATCGAAGGGGATAGTTTTCAGGCGGTACTTGAAAGAGAGGAGAGAGGGGGCAAAGCGGAGGGTTTGAGGGAGAGTATTCCAGAGTTTGGGGGCGTAGTGGCTGAAAGCACGACCGCTGATGGCGGGGCGGAGGGTTGCGAGGTACAAGCAGGAGCCGGTGCCAGTTGAGCGGAGGCGCCGGGTGACGGATTGGGGAGTAAGGAGCTCGGAGACGTAGGGAGGGGCCGGGGAGTGAATGGATTTGAACACGAGTGTGAGGACCTCGAAGTCAATCGATTTGGTAATTGGCCAACGGAGCCCGGCCAGAACTGGTGAGATGTTGGTGTGGAGTTTGGTCCGGGTCAGTGTACAGGCGGCAGAGTTTTCAATGAGCTGGACCTTGTGAATGGTGTAGTGGGGAGACCGGCGAGGAGAGCGTTGGGTTAATCCAAACAGGAGGTGACCGACGCATACGCGATGGCTTTGGCTGCATTTGGCGTAAAGTGCGATGGGTTGCGGGCAATTTGGTGGAGGCGGAAGAAAGCATTCCTGGAGAGAGACCGGATGTGGGGGGGAAGGACAGCTGGGGGTTGAATCGGATGCCAAGATTGCACACTGGGCTCCGTGGAGTCCAATACCTGTGGTTGGATCACTGGCCTCACAAGCGCGAGCGATACGCTCCCTCCTCTCAGCGGAAACGGCCGACTTCAGGTCCCTCGCACCTCCCGCTCCACCATTGGTGGTTGGGCATTGAACATCTCTGCCCCCACATTCTGGAACTGTATCACGCAATNCCCCCACTTCATCCCCTCTCTTGCCTCCTTCAAGAACTATCTAAATAACGTTCTCTTCGACCGAGCCTTCGACCATCCTCCCGTCTCCACCCCTCCTGCACTGCCCCCCGTCCTGACCCCAGCGCTCAGATCGAGTCCAAATTCTCTGACTGGGACATCTTTCTGAAGCGACTGCAAAACAAGTGTAAGTTGTTGTTGTCGTGTGTGCATCGTGTCCCATTGACTGAAGGCCTGTGGATTGGCCTCAATCGGGAACTGAACCGAGTCCACCGCAGAGCGTTGGCTTTGATTCCCGTATTCCGTGGCCAGTCTCGTCACCCGGGAGCGGCTGATGGGGACGGTTCGCTTTGCTGCTGGAAGTTTGATGCACCGCAGTCTCTTACTGTGGTTTCTGATGTGTTACAGAGAGCGTGAAGTTGAGGCTGGTGAACGGAGGCAGCCGGTGTGCTGGGAGAGTGGAGGTTCACTTCCGAGGAATATGGGGCGCAGTGGGAGATCCGTTGTGGGATCTGCCGGATGCTGCGGTTGTTTGCCGAGAGTTGGGCTGTGGAGCTGCCGTGTCAGCACCAGGAAACGCGTTGTTTGGGGAAGGATCGGGACCACATATAACGGCCTATATTAACTGCAGAGGGATGGAGACTGCTCTGAGTAACTGTTCCTCATATCCATGGAACCACCATAAAGGATACCCACACTCCCAGGACGCTGGTGTCATCTGCACAGGTGAAAACCACGTCTCGTAATCTTTGAAAAATTGACCAACCAACAAACTCTGGTAACGGTACATCACAGAATGCATTGGTCTGTTATTATAAATTCAGAAGATCAAAACATTGGGTCCAGATAATAATAATAATAATAATAATTCTTGCATTTGATATAGCGCTTTTCACGTCGGGAGGACGTCCAAAGCGCTTCACAGAACACACTGTAAAGTGAATTGACTCTCTATTTGTGGGCGAACGCGGCGGCCAATTGCGCACAGCAATGTCCCACAAACAGTCGTAGATTGAAAATGACCAATTTATCATTGTTTTGGGTTTTTGGAGGGATTATTATTTGGCTCTGTGTGGAGTAAGGAAACTTGGCCAAGGTTTTGCCCTCTGCCTGGACTTGAACTCAGGTCTCTCGCTTGCAAAGCGAGTGCTCTAACTACTGAGCTACAGGACTAGATCTAGAAAGACATTTGCCCATACAGTCTCCACCCTCCAGAACCTCACCCCAATCACTGCTGCTTTTTAAATCAGTCTCTGGCAAACTGTTCCAGTGATTACCGTTTGGTAAAGAATCATCTCCGAGTATCTGTCCTGAAATGGTCCTTTATGACACTCACTGTATGTCTTCTTGTACTCGATAAAAACAATCAAACCACCAACAACAAACAAACAATACACTGCCACATATGTTGGGAGGAGCTCTCAAGGTGTTGCACAGTGAATGGTTTAATGGTTTACACGGAACTGGAGATTGTATTTGATAGGGAGTGGATACAAGAGTTTCTCCCCCAAAATACAGTCAATCCACTTCACCATATATTTTACGAAGCGCTTAGAGACATCTCCAGGACACGATCAATCCCAACAACACAAGTTTCAAATTACAAGGGGGCGGAGGAGGAGAGATGACTGAAAATGATTGGCATTGGTTGTGTGTTGCAGACATGACAGGTGATAAAAAGCCCAGACTGGTGAACGGATTCAGCCGGTGTTCGGGGAGAGTGGAGCTGCACTCTGGTGGTCAATGGCACACGGTGTGTGGAGCCGTCTGGAACATGGACACGGCTGGAATTATCTGCAAAGAGTTGGGCTGTGGATTCGCAACGTCAGCACCAGTTGATGGCCAATTCGGAAAAGGGTCGGGGACTGTCATTGGCCCTTCCGGCTGTGGACACGAGACTGATGCTGGTGTTTACTGTTCAGGTACTGACTGAACAACAACAAAAACAGCATCTTACATTTATATAGCGTCCAGGACTGCTTGGCCGCTGTGCAGTCGGATCCCCGAGCCGGGGGAGAGGGAGGGGAAGCACGATGATAAAGGAAGCTCTTTAGGTGGGATGAAGCACGATCAAAAATGGAAGGGGTTTAGGTAGGATTTGAAAGTGGGGATGGAAGGGACAAGGGGGAGGGATTGAGGGAGGGAGTTACAGAGCTTCGGGGTGTAGAGGCTGAAAGCACGGCCAGCGATGGTGGAGAGGAGGGAGTGAATGAGGATCAGGAGGCCGGACCAGGCCGAGAGGAGACAGCGGGTGGTGGAGAGGGTAACCAAGTCGGGTAGGTAAGGAGTGCTGGGCATCAAGGGATTTGCAAATGACTGAGAGGATGTCGAAGTGTGTTGCTGTTTGCAGGTCACTGTATCCACATCGCTGGGTGCAAATCAGCTGCTCATTCACCTATAAAACACACCGTCTGTCCACTTCACCGCAAATCACACGGAGCTCTGAGAAGTATTGGTGATTTGAATGGCGCTGTGACAAACCTAAGGGTAAACCAATTGCTGTGGACGATGGATTCAAATCGGTGACATTTTCGATCTATAGCGCGTGGAGCAGACCAGGGTTTGGAAGTGGTGTTTGGGCTCAGAGTCTCTCCATGATGGCAGCCAGAGACCACAGAGCGAGCGGTGTAGGCTCTAAGCCTCGCACCCAACAGTAAAATCTACGGTGTGTCGGGGGAAGAGCATAAATTTCGTACCGCTCAGAGGATTGCGCTGGAAAAGGAACATTGAAACCAAAACGTATGTGTGGAATGTCCACGGTTTAAGAAATCACATTTAAAAGCGGTTTACCACAGTCAGCGTTTGCTCCGGGCGACACCAACAACTTGCATTGATACTGGGCCCTGATAAAGTAGGCTGGAGCCCGCTGAGAGCATGGAGGGGCATGAAGTCAGGGGTTAGGAGGTTTGATGGAATGAGATGCCGTATAACCGCTGTTTCATATCACCTTCTTGTGTCCACAATAGCAAAACGTCAGATACGATTAACTGGTGGAACGACCCTCTGCTCTGGCAGATTGGAGATCGTGTACGGCAATCAACGGGGAACCCTCTGTAGGCACTACTGGGGTTTACAAGAGGCCAATGTGGTTTGTGAGCAGCTTCAGTGTGGAGCAGCCGTGACAGCAGAAGCTGGAGCTCATGTTGGGAATGGAAGTGAGATAATCTGGAAAAGCCACTACGAATGCCGGGGGAACGAGACACAGTTGTGGGACTGTCCTGTTGGGTCCTGGGATCAGATCACCTGCACACATGAGGACGATGTCAGTGTCACCTGTTCCAGTGAGTACCAAATCTCTTACAGATGTTTCACATCCAAATCCCTTCCCACGCGGCCCCTCCCGTCCCCCTGACCGGTTTGGACTCTGTGTTTCAACAATATTGATAAGAGACACAGTAACAGCACTGGAAATGAAGGATTTCAGCGCAACAACAAAATTACATTTGTATGGAGACTTCGGCGTCATGAGGACGGCCCAAGGCGCTGGACAGGAAGAGTTTCGGACACGGGCTGGGGGTTGGGGTTTGGGAGGGAGAAGGGCGAGGGGGAAGGAGGGAGATCCAAAGCACGGTCGAAGATGAGGTTTTTGAGATGGGTCTTGAAGAGGCAAGTGAGGGGGCGAGGTGGACGGACTGCGGGATTGACCACCAGGCGGTGGAGCAGAGTGGCAGAAGCTCATCCCGTCAATAGTGGTGCGAGCGAGACGGGGGACTTGGAGTTGGCTGGAGCCCGCTGAGCGGAGGGCACGAGCATGAAGGTAGGGGTTTAGGAAATCGCAGGGTTAGATTGGAGCAAGTCCATGGAGGGCTTTGAAGGTGAGGACCAGGATCTTGAACTGTACCCTCTGTGTGATATGAAGCCAGTGCAGTCGGGCGAGGATGGGCGTAATAGGGTCTCGGATCCTGGTGCGGGAGAGGACACGGGCTGCAGAATTCTGGATGATCTGCAGCCTATGGAGGGAGGAGTTGGGGATGTCGACAAGCGATGAGTTTGCATAGTCAAGCCTCGATGTAATGAAAGCGTGTATGGGGTGTGAGACGCAGGCGGAGCCGGGCCATGTTGCAGAGGTGGGGAAGGCAGAGCGGGTCATGGCGCTGATGTGGGGTAGAAAGGACTGGCTTAGCAAGGTGGAGTGTGGAGCCATGGATGGTGACGCTCTCAGCGCCTGAGGTGAGGAGGCGCTGACAGGAGCCAATCAGGAGAGCCTCGGACTTGTTGACGTTGAACTGGAGAAAATTAGCTCTAATCCATGACTTGATGTCTGACAGACATTGTGTCAGGACAGCAGTGCCTCTGGCGTCTCGGGTGGAGGCAGAGAGGTAGAGTTGGGTGTCATTCTCATACATATGGAAGTTGACCCCATATCTGAGGATGATGACACCAAGAGAGAGCATATAGAGGAAGGGGACCAAGGAGAGAGCGCTGAGGAATGCTGAACGAGACAGAGTAGGGGCTGGAGGAGTAACCATTTGTGGAGTTGAAGTGGAGGAGGTGTGAGAGGTACGATCTGAACAAGGACAGACTCGTGAGGTTTGAGGTGTGAGGAGAGGTGGTGGATGAGGATAGAGTGGTCGACGGTGTCGAAGGCACCGAGAGGTAGAGGAGGACGAGGAGGCAGAGGGAGACCTGGTCGCAGATGGACAGAAAGAGCAAAGATCAGAATACGAAAAGAGATAAAGAAAAAATAAACACTCAAAGAAGAAACAGGTGCAAAATGCTATAATTGCTCCTTATTGAGTCTTCGAGATGTCTCAAAGCACTTCACCGAATATACTGTAATGTGTAGTGACTGTATATCTTGTGGGCGGAATGCGTCAGACAATTACGCACAGCGGTGACCAACAAACAATCAGATACAAATTTTGAGTTACATCTTTTGCAGTAAAGGCGCTGTGTGAGTTTCCATACCATTCAATGTGAAATGTTCTTTACTGAAGTGGGGGTTGTGCTCTCCGCAGGTGAAGACGGGTTGTTGAGGCTCAGCAATGGTGGCAGTCGCTGTGATGGACGAGTAGAGATTTACACCAATGGAACTTGGGGCAGAGTCCTGGATGATGGCTGGGACTTGAGCGA
>NW_024704875.1:66868-106965 GCF_018977255.1 Callorhinchus milii
ATCCTATCTGCCAGTTCCGGCCGATGTCAGAGATTCCAGTGTCACCGACACACACACACAACGCGGAGGAGACTGAGAGGACACTCTGGAGGCCGTTGGGTAAGAGATCTGGAAACAAACTGCTGTTTCTTTCTAAAAGGCCGATTTGTTGTATCTTCACACTGTTTAAATGAGAAAAGCAAAACTGCCTGAAATGAGAGGACGTGTATTTGTGCCACAGTGTGGAAACAGCCTTTGAGTGGTTAAACAACAACAACAACACAGTTACATTTGTATAGCGCCTTTCCCATCGGGAGGGGTTTCCGAGGCGCTGGACAATCGGCTTTTGGGACTTCGCTGGGGTTCGGGATCGGGGAGGGTGGAGGGCAGAGGGGGAAGGAGGTGACGGACGGCAAAGGTCGAAGAGGAGGGGCGTGAGATGGGACTTTAAGGAGATAAGGAGGGTGTGAGGCCGAGGGACTGTGGAATGGAGTTCCAGAGGGTGGGGGCAGAGTGGCTGAAGGCCTGAAAGCCAATGGTGGGTCAGTCGAGGTTATGGACGTGAAGCAGGACGGAGCCCGCTGAGCGGAGGGAGTGGGCACGTTGATAGGGGGTAGGAGGTTGCAGAGTTATGGGGGAGCAAGACCAAGGAGAGCTTTGAAAGTAACGTCCAGGATCTTGAACTGGATACTCTGTGTGCTGCGTAGCCGGGGGAGTTGACCGAGGATCGGGATAACAGGGTCCCGGAGCCTGGTGCGGGAGAGGACACGGGCTGCAGAGTTCTGGATAATCTGCAGCCTGTGGGAGGGAGGTGTTTGTGAGGCCGACAAGCGGGGAGTTTGCGTAGTCGAACCTGGATGCTATGAATGCATGTATGAGGGTTTGGGCGGCTTCTGCTGTGAGACAGTGTTGGGGCTGGGCGATGTTGCGGAGGTGGGGAAATGCGGAGAGGGTCATGGCAAGGATGTGGGGTATAAAGGACAGTTGAGGATCGAACAGGACACTGAGGTTTTGTGTTGGCTCCGTGAGATGAAGGAAGATGCTGTTGGCGCCAAAGGCACGGAGGTGCTGACGGGAGCCGAGCAAACGAACTGCAGGAATTGTGTGGTATTAATGTAGTGTGTCATATTAATGGGATGTGGCGTGTGTGGTATTAATAGGGTTTGTGGTATTAATAGGGTTTGTGGTATTAATGGGGTGGGTGGTATTAATGGGGTGGGTGGTATTAATGGGGTGGGTGGTGTTCATGGCGTGGGTGGTGTCCATGGGGTGGGTGGTGTCCATGGGGTGGGTGTTGTCCATGGGGTGGGTGGTGTCCATGGGGTGGGTGGTGTTGGCTCACGTCAGCGCCTCCGCACCTCAGGCGCTGACACCATCAGCATCCAAGGCTGCACTCTCCACCTCTCAAAGCCAGTCAGGAACCTCGGCGTTTTGTTCGACCCTGAGCTGTCCTTTCTCCCTCACATCCGCACCACAACTGGCACCGCCTTCCATCACCTCCGGAACATCGCCAGACTACGGCATTACCTCACCCCTCACGCGGCTGAAACCCTGGTTCACGCCTTTGTCACCTCAAGGCTGGACTATGGGAACTCTCTCCTCGCCGGCCTTCCCGCCACCTCCCTCCACACTGCAGGTCATTCAGAACTCTGCAGCTCGTGTACTGTCCCGCACCAGACACCGCGACCCCATCACTCCCACCCTCGCTCGCCTCCACTGGCTCCCCATCCCCCAGAGGATTGATTTCAAGATCCTCATCCTCACCTACAAGGCCATTCACGGCCTCGCTCCCTCCTACCTCTCCAACCTACTATCCCCCTACCTACCTGCCCGTACCCTCCGTTCCTCTGGCTCCGGTCTGCTCCACGTCCCCCGCCCCAACCGCCCTACCATCGGTGGTCGGACCTTCAGCCTCTCAGCCCCGAGGCTCTGGAACTCCATCCCCAGTGCCTTCGCCGCTTCCTCCCTTTCCTCCTTCAAGGCCGGTCTCAAAACCTTTCTCTTTGACCGTGCCTTCAGCTCCCCTCTCGACTCTCTTCCCCCTCCTCGCTCCCTCCCTTCCCTCCCCTCACCCTGACCATTTCCCCCTCCTCGCTCCCTCCCTTCCCTCCCCTCCCCCTGACCATTTCCCCCTCCTCGCTCCCTCCCTTCCCTCCCCTCCCCCTGACCATTTCCCCCCTCCTCGCTCCCTCCCTTCCCTCCCCTCACCCTGACCATTTCCCCCCTGCTCGGGTCATGACCCAACTGTGCAGCGCCTTGGGACGTCCTCCTGACGTGAAAGGCGCTTTATAAATGGAATCTTGTTGTTGTTGTTGTTGTTGCCTTCAGTTTTTGGGGCACCTCTTTTCAGAAAACACGTTAAAGCTTTGAAGAGCGGGGAGAAGCTTTACAAGGATTACACCCGGGGGGTGACAGCCTTTGGTTATGAGGAAGGATTGGACAAATTGGGTCTGTTTCCATCGGAGCAAAGTCGGACAACAAGGGACCCAATAGATGTCTACAACATGAGCGATCGGGGAGATACTGCTTACTGGAGAGGAACGTGGGCAAAATTATAAGATAGACACCAGAAGAAAGCAGTAACTGGGCTTTTCCGTGATTTTTTCTTACTTGTAATATCGCTGGGATGCGGAATGCCCTGCCATGTAAGGTGCTTGAGGCGTAGACTATTTTGGGATTGAAGAGGAAAGCGGAGAGGCCGTATAAAGAATAGAGCCTTAAAAAAGGGAACGAAGGTAACTTGAGCAGTAAAACCTAATGCACACTTTAATCTGAGAGCCGGTGTGGATGGAGCGAATGGACTCCTTTGTGCCGTATATTTCTCTGATTCTATAAACCTTCTCTGAATTTGAATGGGGTCTCGAACCTGGCACCAGATGTGGGGCTTTTAAACCTGGTGAGTTATTCAGGAAAGGAACGGATTGTGAGTCTGTCTGACATATGAAATCGAGCGACATTGCGGGCGCGAATATAGCTCGATCGTATTATCATATAAGTGATTCTATTATAATAATAATAATAATAATAATCCTTGCATTTGATATAGCGCTTTTCACGTCGGGAGGACGTCCCAAAGCGCTTCACAGAACACACTGTAAAGTGAACTGACTGTATATTTGTGGACGAACGCGGCAGCCGATGGCACACAGCAATGTCCCACAAACAGTCGTAGATTGAAAATGACCAATTTATTATTGTTTTGGGTTTTGGAGGGATTATTATTAGGCTCTGTGTGGAGTAAGGAAACTTGCCCGAGGTTTCGCCCTCTGCCTGGGATTGAACTCCGGTCTCTCGCTCGCAAAGCGAGTGCTCTCACCACTGAGCTACAGGACTCCCCAAGTGATTATTATGTAAGTGATTATATGATATATATTTTGCGAATATTGTTTTCTTCACAAAAATGATTGTGTCTGTTGTTGTGATTGCTTCTCGCAGTTAATTTGCTGGCGATTGCGATCCTGTCAAGAGGAAAGTGTGGTCTCTCCAAGGGCATCGCTCGCTACTTGGTGGCCATGGCAGTGGCTGATCTCCTGGTTGTCCTCGTAGATGTCTTGTTGAACAAAATTAACAACCTGTATTTCCCATTAACCTTCTTGTTCTACACTCCAGTGTGTGGCCTCAGGGCTGTGCTGCTGACCATAGCTCTCCACAGCTCTCTGTGGTTCACCGTCGCTTTCACGTTCGATCGTTTCATAGCCATTTGCTGCCAAAATTTGAAAACAAGATATTGCTCGGAGAGGACGGCCACAATACTTATTTTAACTCTTTCTCTTTTCATCTGTTCACTGAGCGTTCCCTGGTATTTTATATTGGGCCCTTATGTTATTACTTACCATATTCCATGGTACTGCGTCTTCAAGCCAAGCTTTTATACCGTGGCCTCCTGGAAAGCGTTTGAAAGGCTTCACCGTGTTGTTGCTCCCATGTTTGGCTTCGCTTTGATTTGCCTGTTCAATGCTCTGATCATCAGACACATTCAGATGGCCAGTAAGGTCCGCAGGAGGCTTCGGGGTCAGAGAAATGCTGAGAAAACATCCAATCCAGAGTTGGAAAATCGAAGAAAATCCGTTGTTTTGCTCTTCGCCATATCGGGCAGTCTGGTACTGTTGTGGACAACTTACGTTATATACTCCTTCAAATGGCAACTTTCCAATTTTAATAACAACGAGGCATTTGTGAGTAACGTGCGGTATGTTGTCCAGGAGACCGGAATCATGCTTCAGAGGTTGAGTTGCTGTACCAACACCCGCATTTATGCGTTGACTTAGATTAAGTTCAGAGAGGAGCTCAAGAAAGGGTTCGTTTATCCATTTCGCATCATCGCTAAATTCAGAAAGATATGGACATTGTAGAACTACAGGAATGCCGGTGAGTGCACCCACCAGAAGGGAAGCATTTTGCGTGGCACGTGTACGCATGTTGTGAATAAAATAAAATATACGGAGTTCTGATGAAAAATACATTTTGAAATATACTTTCGCCCACAAAATATACAGTCAATTCACTTTACAGTGTGTTCTGTGAAGCGCTTTGGGACGTCCTCCCGATGTGAAAAGCGCTATATCAAATGCGAGGATTATTATTATTATTATGTATATATATGTGTGTGTGTATGTATGTGAGTGTATAATAATGTGTGCGGACGACATTTTACACAGTTGGTGGTGGGAGTTGGTGGTGGTGCAGTTGAGGCTGCGGCCGTCGATATCTCATAAAAGAGAGTGAAGCAGATGATGGACGAAGGAAGGTTACAAGGCTTCTGTGCAGTGAGCAAGAGAGACAAGCGCAGCACTGTTCCTGAGGCGGTGGGCAAACCGTCAAGAAAAACCACACCGTGCTGTTGGTTGTTCCCAACTGTTCACTCTTTCCTTTGGCACAAAGATCGAGGTTCACGGCTTTGTTTGGATGAGATGGATGAGATGTGGATGAGATGGTGGATGACCTGTGGATGAGATGGTGAACCGAAGTTGTGTCTGCCAGGTCCAGGAGATATCCGAGAGCCCAATGTCACCAAAACACACACAACAAGGAGCAAACTGAGAGAACAACCTGGAGGCTTGTCGGGTTGGGTAAGAGATCTGGAACAAAACTGCTCGGCCTTTTTAAAAGACAGATTTTGTTTTATATTGTTACGCTATTTAAACGGGAAAGCAAACCTCCCCTAAATGGGAGGACCGGGTATGCGCTACCAATGTGGAAAACGAGCTTTGTGTGGTTAAGCAACAACAACGTTGCACTTGTATCGTGCCTTTCCCACCAGGAGGACGTTCCAAGGCACTGGACGGTCGGTGTTTGGGTCCCGAGCTGGGGGATTGGGATCGGGGTGGGTGGTGTGGACAGCCGTGGGGGTGGGGGGTGTGGTCAGCGTGATAGGAGGGTAAAAGAAGGCATGGTCGAAGAGGAGGGTCTTGAGACGTGTCTTCAAGGAGGCAAGAGAGAGAGAGCGAGGCGGAGGGACTGCAGAATGGAGTTTCGGTGGGTGGGGGCAGAGCGGCTGAAGGCCCACACACGCCAATGGTGGGGAGGGCGAGGCAGGAGGTGAAGCAGACCAGAGCCGCTGATCGGAGGGAGCGGGCAGTTTGGTAGGGAGTCAGGAGAACCGGGAGAAGCCGTCAAGGAAGGAATTTGCGTCGTAGCACATCATGACATGTACGGGGGAAATGAAGGACAGTTGAGGGTCGAACCGGATGCCCAGGTTCTGTATTGGCTCCGTGGGATGTGGAGTGCATCCATAGAGGGAGACGCTGTCAGGGACGGAGGTACGGAGGCACTGACGGTAACCAAACAGTAGGGCCTTGGTCTTGTTTACATTCAACTGCAGGGAGATAGACCTCATCAAGGACGTGATGTCCGACAAACAGACTTTGAGGCCAGTAGAGGTCCTGGAATCGTTGGTGTAGGCCGACAGATAGAATTGGCTGTCATCCGGGTACATAGGGTTTGTGTGGGGTTCATTGGGTTTGCTGTGTGTTGCATCAATGGAGTGTGTGGTACTAATGGGGTGTGTGGCAATCATGGGGTGTGGTGGGTATGGTTGTAATGGGGTATGGGGCTGTGTGGCATTAACAGTCGTACCCACAAAATACATTCAATTTACGTTACAGTATATTCCGTGTAGCGCTCTGAGACGTCTCAAGAAGGTGAAAAGGGCACTACGCCAAATGCAAGGATTATTATTATTGCCCCGTTTTTATTATTATTATTATTGAATTTGCCCCATTCTTACTACCGTTCCGCCCAAACCTTCCCCCACGCCTTACCCACCTCCGGGTTTGATTCCTCTCACCGCTTTCCCTCCCTCCCTCCCTCCCTCGCTCACTCCACCATCCCGAGCTTCAGCCCATTCACATCTCTCGTGCAACACTCTGTAGGTCCTTTACCTCTATCTGTCACCACACTTACCTAATTGGTCATCCTTTACTGCTCAACCCACTCGCCTCCCATTTCCCAGCTGGGGTGTGAAGCCCACCCCCCACCACCCCCTCCCCCTACCTACCCCTCTCCCTGGCTCCTCCCCCTCCCCTGGCTCCTCCCCCTCTCCCTGGCTCCTCCCCCTGGCTCCTCCCCCTCTCCCTGGCTCCTCCCCCTCTCCCTGGCCCCTCCCCCTCTCCCTGGCCCCTTCCCCTCTCCCTGGCTCCTCCCCCTCTCCCTGGCTCCTCCCCCTCCCCCTGGCTCGGTCCCGGGATCCTAAACTGTAAAGCGCTCTGAGACTCCGTCCGGGGGAGGAGCCAGGGGGAGGGGGAGGAGCCAGGGGGAGGGGGAGGAGTCAGGGGAAGGGGAGGAGCCATGGGGAGCAGGAGGAGTCAGGGGGAGTAGCCAGGGGGAGGAGCCAGGGGGAGGGGGAGGAGCCAGGGGGAGGGGGAGGAGCCAGGGGGAGTAGCCAGGGGGAGGGGGAGGAGCCAGGGGGAGGGGGAGGAGCCAGGGGGAGTAGCCAGGGGGAGGGGGAGGAGCCAGGGGGAGGGGGAGGAGCCAGGGGGAGGAGGAGGAAGATCAAAAAGAAAGGTCTTCAGCCGAGACCTGAAAATGGGAAGGGAGGGAGCGAGACGAAGGGAATGAGGAAGGGAGTTCCAGAGCCTCGGGGCGCAGTGGCTGAAGGCTCGGCCACCGAGGGTGGAGCGGAGGACTCGGGGGATGAGGAGGAGGCCAGACCCGGAGGCTGCCGCGTTTCGCCCACAAATATACCGTCAATACACTTTACAGTATATTCTGTGAAGCGCTTTGGGACGTCCTCCCGACGTGAAAAGCGCCGTATCAAATGCAAGGATTATTATTATTACTATTGAAGCCAATTGCACACAACAACATTCCACAAACCAGTCGTGGACTGAGCGACAACTTTATCATCATCAACTTTTCGATGACGTTATTACCTCTGGAAAAGCGATCCGCCATCAACTAACAACCGGTTCCAACTCTCGGCAAATAGAGGCGTGTGGAGTAAGGAAACTTGCCCAACGTTTGCCCTGCCCGGAATCGAACCCAGGTCTCACGCTTGTGAGGCTCGGAGATGGGAGGACCCGGGTTCAAGTCCCGAGTGGAGCGAAACTTTGAACACGTTTTCAGACTCCACTCACCACCGTTTACCAAGAACTAAGTCGGAACCCTGTTGCGAGTTGATTGGTGAGCACTTTGAGACGTCTCAACGACGTGATAAGTTGCTTTATGAAATTCTATTATCATTACAGGTCACATCTCAAATTCCTCGGATGCTGTTTCCCACAATATTATTTTGCAAAAGAGATCTGTCTAATTTGTTTTTGAAAGAATCAATACTTTCTGCTTCCACCATACATTTACCACTCACTGAAATAGTGTGACCGCAACTCCTAAATGGGTCAGCTTTAATTTTAAGAAAATGCCCTCTTGTTCTGGATTTCCACACCAGAAGAAATAGTGGTCGCCCTTTATTATTTTAAACACCTCAATCGGATTTCCCTTCAAATTTCCAAATTCAAGGGAATATAGATCAAGTTTTTCTGCAACCTGTCCTCATAATTTAACCCTTTAAGCCTTTAGCTCAGTGGTTGGAGCACTCGCTTTGCGAGCGAGAGACCTGAGTTCAATCCCAGGCAGAGGGCGAAACCTCGGGCAAGTTTCCCTTACTCCACACAGAGCCTAATAATAATCCCTCCAAAACCCAAAACAATAATAAATTGGTCATTTTCAATCCACGACTGTCTGTGGGACATTGCTGTGCGCCATTGGCTGCCGCGTTCGCCCACAAATATACAGTCGATTCACTTTACAGTGTGTTCTGTGAAGCCCTTTGGGACGTCCTCCCGACGTGAAAAGCGCTATATCAAATGCAAGGATTATTATTATTATTATTAATAAGGCAGGAGAGAAAGAGGAAGGTTTAACACAGACAAGCACAGGAGGCAGCTGATGTCTGTATGTACTTATAAGGTACTCCAATAACTGCGAGAATTGGATAGTAAACACCTTCAATGTGTAGAATTGTTGGATTCCCCATTTGTGCGTCAGCAAAATGTGTATCTCTCACTGATTCTGTCTCTGATTAATAGCAGATCCACAGAACCATGTGACTATTTATATATGAAAGACTTGGTCCTGGAGATAGTGGAGCAGGTGATTACGTCAACATATTCATTAATCACAAGACATAATAACTAAAAATAATAATACTTGCATTTCATTTACTGCCTTATCATGTCTTCAATACATCACAGTATTATAGACTTTACATTTGATATGATCACATCTTCTAGACGTCTTAAAGCGCTTACTATAACATACTATAAAGTGATTTAAATGTATATTTGTGGGCGAAACGCATTGTCAATTGCACACAGCAATGACCCATAAACAGTGGTGGATTGAAGTGACCAATTTCTTATTTTTNCTTCTTGAGGCGTGTGGAGTAAGTAAATTTAGAATCACAGAATTATACAGCACAGAAGGAGGACATTCGGCCCATTCTGTTCCGCCTCACTCAGTTCCCTCGTCATGCTGCTGGACTCTAAACAACAACAACAACAACAACAAGATTCCATTTGTAGAGCGCCTTTCACGTCGGGAGGACCTCCCAAGGCGCTGGACAGTTGGGTCAGGACCCGAGCATTGGAGGGACAATGGTCAGGGTGAGGGGAGGGAAGGGAGGGAGCGAGGAGGGGGTAGAGAGTCGAGACGGAAGCTGAAGGCACCGTCAAAGAGAAAGATCTTGAGACCGGCCTTGAAGTCACATTGTCTGAGCTAATGTTCCAATGCTTCTGCATCACCTCTCCACTCAGTTCTCCCCACAAAAAGGCAATGCTGTCATCCTTTCTATCTGAGCTGTTCCATCATCTCCATGGTGTCTATCCTGAAGACTTCACCCTCAAGACCTGCAAAATCACATGCAACACCCATCATCCTTCTTCGTTATCCTCTCGCCTTCTACTGTCTCCTTCAAGACCCGTCTCAAGCCCAGCCTCTTAGACCGTGCCATCGGCCGCCCTCCTATCCCTACCCTCACTGCCCTTCACTCCTCCTGATCTCAACCACCAGCTCGGTTGCGGATCCCTGGCACGTCCTAGTGATGTGAAAGGTACTATAAAAAAAGTAATTTGTATTTGCTGTTTTTGCTGTCGATCTTGTTTTCACTACCTATACGGACTCTTTTATTGATATCTCCCAGAGATATGTGTTTAACTTTCCACATCTATGCGACTGACACCAAACCATATCTGTACCTCTACCCTCGACTGCATGACAACACGTCCTGGATGAACTCTAACATCCTTTAGCCGATCGTCAACAGTATAGAGGTTCTCCGGCTTGGCTGACCTGAGCCCAACTGACCTCAGCCACTGAATGGCTCAAGTGCATGGATGTCGACACAGAGGCAACACAAGACAGGCTAATGTGTTTCAGTCCCAACTGCCCAATAAACCCCACATCCACATTTTGACCCTCTCAGTTATCTCCCATGTCCGAAACATTGCCAACTTCCGCCCATCTCCGTTTGTAGCTCAATGGGTAGAGCATTCACCTCACGAGCGAGAGACCTGGGTTTGACTCCCAGCAAGGCGAAACATTGGGAAAGTTGACTTATCCACACGTCCCTGTTTACTGAGCAGTAAGTAGGAACCCGGTTATTAATCGATTGTCAGATCGCTCTTCTGGGGATACTAATTCCTTTCAAAAAATAATAACAAGTTGGTCACTCAATCCATGACTGTTTGTGGGACATTGCTGTGTGCAATTGGCTGCCATGTTCCGTTGACAAAAACAAACAGTCAATTCACTTTACAATACACACTGTGAAGCGCTTTGAGACATTGCAAAAATGTGATAAGGTGCTGTATCAAATGCAAAGATTATTGCTGTTACCTCTCCCCTGGAGCCACCAGGTCCATGAGCCATACATTTATCATATCAGCATAATCACACCTTTGATCTAATCACGAACGTCCACAATTCGGCAGACTGTCCTCAAATCTGTAGCCCATATCCTTTCCCACATCAGGCTCGGTGAGCATATACCCACATCCTCACTCGCCTCTATTAGTTCTTCATCAACCATTGGATTAAGTATTCCTCTTCATACATTTGACTGCCTCCCTAATCTCGCCACAAACCAACTACTCCAAAGAAAACTTCCTTTTTGATTGTGTATACGATCACTTCCCCCTTCCCTCTCCCCCAGGCTCATTGTCAGACTCCTCCATTGCGATGATCTCCGGGACGCTACCCAAGCCAGCTATATAAATATAAGTTGTTGTTGACTCGCTCTATCCCTCATCTCTTTTGACTTCTGTCTCACAACCTATGACTTGCCTTGGAACATCTTTCCCCCCAACACACCGTTCAGCTTCCACCCCCATCTCGGATGCCCCATCAGTTCTGTTAAGAGTTTTGGGACGACCTCCAAAGTGAAAGGCACTACATTAAGGGGATCTAGTACCTTATCTTGCGAAACTCTCTTCTCTTATCGAACAGTGCCATGGGACCTTTATGGTCCACATGAAGAGGAATGTATCTTGCTTCAACGTCTCCACAAAGGATGGCATGTCCGACATTGCAACAGGTCACATAGCTGCATTGGAATGCCATCTTAGATGATCTGATTGTAATTCACGATAAGGGGCTTAAACCACAACCTTTCGGCTAAGTGGCACGAGTTTTACACAAGTCAGGAGCTTATGATAAACCTTTATGAAGCACTGGGAAGGCCTCAACTGTATTCAGTTGTGGACACCACATTTTAGGAAGGAGGTCAAGATCTTGGAGAGCGTTTAAAGGACATTCACCAGAATAATACCCACAATGAGGCTGTTCAGTTATGAGGAGAGACTAGAGAATCTCCTTGGATTATTCTCCTTGGAGCAGAGAAGTGATTACTAGGGGTGTTTAAAATCATGAGGAGATTCAATAGACTGAACAGGGATCAACTGATTCCAATGGCAATGTTCGGTAACCAGTGGGCACCGATTTAAAATAGTTGCCTATAGAACCAGTGGGAAGGGGAGGAGATTTTTTTTTCACACAGTAAATTGTTCAGATCTAGAATGCATTGCCGGTAAGGGTGGTGGAAACTGAACAAATAACAACATTCAAGAGCGAAGTAGAGAGATATTTGGGGAGGACAAATGTACAGGGTTATGAGGAGAGACTGGGGCCATGGGATTAATTTGGATTGCTACGTGGCATCAGCCAAGTGCTTTGAGCCATCACTGGGTGGAGAGCAGATACCCTGAACTCCCAAACAACTTCATGGTGAGCAGCACAACTCAGCAAGAAGTGTGTCAGAGCATCGGAACCACTTTCTGTCACAAGCTTCCAATACAGAAGGGAGGATCTCCTTGTGTGGGACGCAATGCAGTTGGTAACTCACTTCATAACTCTTTGCAGTACATTGCTGTGGTCCACACAATAAACATGCACTCCACTTTACAATATGAAGCACGTTGTAACGTCATCCCAAAGTGATAAGGGTTATATCAAATGTAAGGTTAATCATTCTGTCACTTTCCATTCTGCTGACCACTCTATAGTGCTGTTTGTCACTGTCCTGTCCAATGCTGGTTTCACTCTCACTGGGTAAGAACAATTGTATTATAGGGGATGTTGGACCAAGACACCAGAGGAAGACAAATCCATTCACTATTCCCTAACTACGAGCCATATAACAACCCTTTTCCCTGGCCATTAACCCCAGCCGCCATTCCTGACCCCTGATCTCCACCCACAACCACAGTCAATCACCGCAACCTGTAACCCGCCTGGCTCAGGAACAGACAACCCCGGACCACTGCAAAGGTTTGATTTCATTCCAACTTTCCAACGTTGCGTAACTTGTACCTTAAAGCCCAGCTGAGGCCCCACGTGATTCCTGTTTACCACTTCCACGGAATCGAGTCAGCAATTGATTCCGGTCATTAAACACTGGTGTGACCGACACTGCTTTCCAAAAACAACCTATCGGAGGCGGGGAACCTATTGGATATAAAGACCGGCAGGTTTGAGCGTCAGTATCAGTGATGTTTCCAGCACCGACAGTCCCTACACTGTTAGTATACCATGTTGCGGGCTTTAGGCGATTATCCGTTGCACGTTTTGCCAACAATTTTTCAGGCACTTGTCATTTATTATCCTCTTTTAGCAACTGTTGGTATTACAGGTAATTATTTACAGCCAGTTTTTACTTGTATCATGTTGTATCACAAGTATGCACGTTAGGTAAGCATCTACTTCTCCTCCAGCTGTGACTCCCCGTTAACTGATGAAATGTCAGCTTGTTTGACGGATATCAAGGTCTGGATGAGCACAATTTACCTGCAGTTGAATATCAGAAATGCGAAAGCCATACTCGTTTGGCTCCTCTCTCCTGCAGGTCACCAGATCTGGGCAACGGCTCCCCATCACCGAACGGTTCAAATTCAAGATCCTTTCACTCATATCAAATCCACTCACTCGCTCGCACCTCCGTATCTCTCCAATCTCTTCATTCCCAAATCCACCATCTGTTGTATTGAGGTTCCAGAGGTTTAGGGCATATAGTCTTGTCGATGGGGGAAGAGAGAGGTCCAGGGTTGTGCAGAAGGTGGATGCTAACTGAGTGAGGGGGCACCTGCAGAAGCCAGGTCTGTGATCAGGTAGAGAGATGCCTGGACAGGAAATGTTTTGCTGGTGAGTTTCAGGTTGTTGAAATCAATCAGTTCTGTTGCAAGAAGGCAGGGGAGCCTGGCCAGGACTGGGGTGATGGTGTACGGAATTTAGTGTGTGATTGGGAGCAGTGTAGCCTGGCCAGGACTGGTGTGATTGGGAGCAGTGCCTGGTAAGGACTGGTGTGATTGGGAGCAGTGTAGCCTGGTAAGGACTGGTGTGATTGGGAGCAGTGTAGCCTGGTAAGGACTGGTGTGATTGGGAGCAGTGCCTGGTAAGGACTGGTGTGATTGGGAGCAGTGTCTGGTAAGGACTGGTGTGATTGGGAGCAGAGTTTTTTGTGTGGTTGGAGTGGGTGTAGTCTGGTGAGGATTGGAGTGATGGAGTTGCTACGATTGCTGGGAGTGCGGACCTGGTGGAAGTATATGAATCAGTTGGATGTTGCGAACGGAAGAGCTGTGATGACCGGCGAGGAAGACATAGGAGAATCACTAAATTGTTGGATTATAATCATAAGTAGTGCAATTGAATTGTTTTAAAACATGTTAAAATGTTTTTAATAAATGCGTGAATTGCCACAACTTCTGTTTTGCAATATGCAGAATCTACGTGGATCAGATATATGTGATGGGGTTCAGTTAATTTTTGGTACAACATTTTGACACGTGGAAGTAGTCTTTTCGCTATAACACCGTGGAATCTTTAACGTCTTCTGAAACACGTAGAGGTGGATATTCGGGTTAAGATCTTATCTGAAGAAACATATGTCTTTATTGAAATATTTTCCAAACTTTTCAAACTATACTCTTTCAAACTTACGTCTCCCAGTTACTATCAGATTATAACATGATTCTTAACGAGTGAGGGTTAATGAGCTTTGTACAACAGCCCAAACTAAGCCAAATTCTTCCATTGATACTTTGGGATCATATATATGTGACAGAGTTTGGTTGCATTTTGATGCAACATTTTTGGACGTAGAAACCCTTCACTATTTCGAATTGTGTGTGATGTGTAGCCTCTTCACAATAATACATCTGATGAATATGATCTGTTAGAATGGTGGAAGAGGGTCGAAAGGCCTACTTCTGATCCTACGTTCCTATGGTACATGACTCTCAAAGAGATCTGTCTAATGAGTACTTTTCCAGCACCACAACCTAAGACAAATGCTTCCACTGACGTACCTTGTTGTGGGTTTGATTAAAATCTCTATCTTGGGCCATATTTTGCTCTGCTCTCCCTTGCGTTCAGTTAAACAATACTCTTGTGTTGTAGTTAATGAATTAATTAAAGATAATAATCCTTACATTTCATGTAGCACCATTCACATCATCGAGATGTCTAAAAGTGGTTCACAGAATGTACTGTAAAGTGCAGTGACAAAGTTTTTTTGAGCAAAACATCGCAGCCACTTGCGCATAGCAAGTGTTCCTCTCTCCACCAGAAAGTGTAAATGCTGTTTGAGCAAAATGCCATCAGCTTACACAGCTCACAGGTAAATAAGTGCGTGTTTTGTTCCTTTGTCTTACAGCGAACCTATTGGCCATTGTGGTCCTCTCCCGGGGAAAGTGTGGTCTCTCACAATGTATCACGCGCTACCTCGTGGCCATGGCGGTAGCCGATCTTCTGGTCGTCATCAACGACGTGTTATTGGATGAAATCGCTGCTCTTTATTTTCCTCAAACATTTCTGGACATCACTCCCATTTGTTCACTCAGATTCGTGTTGAATTCGACGGTAACGCATGTTTCAGTCTGGTTCACAGTCGCTTTCACCTTTGACCGTCTGGTTGCCATCTGTTGGTCGAAGCTGAAAACAACATATAGCACCAAGACAACAGCGGCCAAGGTTGTAGGAGTGATTTCTGCTCTGAGCTGTTCCATCAGCATCCCTTGGTACTTTATCATTGAGCCCTGGGAGATAGGCCACAAATTGCCTTGGTTTTGTCTCATGAAACCAGCCTACTTCAACTCCTCCGCATGGATTGCGTTTCGATGGTTTGACACAATAATAACCCCCTTTGTTCCATTCTTTCTGATTTTACTGATGAACGTGGTGACGGTGAGATACATTCTCGCGGCCAATAGAGTACGCAGGAACCTCCTGAACCAGAAAAATGAAAGTGGCAATGATACAGCGATGGAAAATCGAAAGAAATCCATCATTTTACTCTTCGCCATATCAGGTAGCTTCATACTCTTGTGGCTGATGTACGTTTTGGAATTCATACTTTCACAAACTTTAAGTGATTATGTTTACACCGATTACAAGGACCCGGTTTATATCGTCAAACACGTGACAGACATGCTTCAGCTCTTGAGTTGTTGCACAAACACCGTCATTTATGCTGTGACACAAACTAAATTCAGATCGGAAGTGAAACACCTGGTGACATATCCGTTTAGACTCATCTTTAAACTTGTTACATAAAGGAAAATATTTCCTTCTCGTGGGATAATTGGTAAAATCTTGACAATCAGGAATCAGATAATAAGACAAATGAGATGTTAACTTTAATTTCAAGAGGTCCGGAATGATCATAATCCTTACATTTGATATAGTGCATTGAGACATCTCACAGTGTTTCACAGAATATACTGTGAAGGTAGAGGCTGTGGGTTTTGTGGGTGAAACATGAAGGCGGTGCTTCTCCAGTTATACAAAGTGCCGGTCAGACCTCTTTTGGAGATTGGTTCAACTTTTGACACCAATTCCTCAGCAACATATTCCAGCCTTGGAGAGTACCCACTAATTATTATCGTGGCTGAAGCGGCTTACTTTGATCTTTGATAAGAGGCCGCACGCACGGGGAGAAATGCCGTCGCAACAGTTGGTTGTGAAGATATGGATTCTATTCTCCACAAAGCTGGAGAGCTCAATCAAAAAGGGGATGGAGACATTAGGAACGGCTCTGGTAGGATCCAATTAACAGGTGAAACAGGCTCAATGGGCTGAAAGACCTCCTTTCTTCTCCATAATAGAAAATCCAGAATCCTTTGAAACCTGAGCTCAACCAAGGTCAACAACTAGAGTTTGTCGTAAAGCCCAAAGGAGGCAGAAATGACAAATTAATGGACTGTTGTGGAGGTTGACAAAATTAACGGCCAAAGTCATATCTTTTTAGAAAGGTAACACGATAGAGGCAGAGAGATGTGGGTCAGTGAGGAAGGAGCAATAGATAGGTAGTTTATGTAGGGATATTGGGTGATGCCAGGATTGAGTTGCTTCCACAGTATAAAAATTCAATCATTGATCGGTCTTTGGGCAATTTTAAAGTAAAGAAAGTCAAGTGTTCTCTTGAGGCCGGTTATTATCAATCATGGAGGGGGGTTACGAGACGTGTGACACATTATATGGAAAATTCACCCTGGAATTTTACCCTGCAAAATACTTGTACTGCCACTTGTAGCCAAAGTGTATATTATCTCCGTTCTGTCGGTCTCTATTTACTGAATCACCTCCCCAGCCAATAAATGAATCTTCACCTAATGTGAAAAACATTCCCGTGTCATTTTTCCTTCTCTTATTCCTCAGGAAGATTGGTAATTTGAGAGGAGTCTTTGTGAAATTGACTTATGCTGATGCCAGCAATGCTCGATTTGATATGGCACATTATCAGCCGCAGAGCAATCATTCTCTGGAAGTCCAGATGAGAGACAACTTTCTGCATTTGATGTCAACAAGACCGAGGCCCTCGTGATTGGCTCACGCCAGCGCCTTCCACCTCAGGCACGTTGAACCAACTTTGAACCCCTCCAACCCGGCTTCCGCACTGCCCATAGCATGGAAACAGCCCTGGTCACAGTCACTAATGACATTCTGAACATCTGTGATCAGGGCTCCCTCTGCCTCCTTGTCCTCCTCGACCTCACTGCCGCCTTCGACACTGTCGACCACTCCATCCTCACACACCGCCTCTCCGCTTTATTTAATCTTCATGGACCTGCCCTTGTCTGGTTCGATTCCTATCTCACTCACCATCTCCACTTTGTCGCCTCTAACGCTTTCTCCTCCAGGCCCCGCACTGTCACGTCTGTTGTCCCCCAGGGCTCTGTCCTTGTCTCCCCTTTATATCTACACGCTCCCCCTCGGTGACATGATCCGCAGACATGGGGTCAACTTCCATATGGATGCGAATGACACCCAACTCTATCTTTCTGCCCCCACTCTCAACTCCAGACCCACTGCTGTCCTGACAGACTGTCTGTCGGACATCAAGTCCTGGATGAGGGCAAATTTCCTTCAGTTAAATGTGAACAAGACTGAGGCCCTCCTGATTGTCTCGCGCCAGCGCCTCAGCACCTCAGGCTCTGGGAGCATCACACTCCATGGTTATCGCCTACAACTCACTGCCAGTCAGGAACCTGGGGGTCTTGTTCAACCCTCAACTGTCTTTACTTCCCCACCTCCAAGCCATGACCCGCTCTGCCTTCCCTCACCTCCGTAACATCGGCCGACTCCGCCACTACCTCAGCCCTCAGGCGCTGAAACTCTTGTTCGTGCCTTCATCACCTCCAGGCTCGACTGTGCAAACAGTTGTCGGCCTTCCCAACTCCTCTCTCCACAGACTGCAGATAGTCCAGAACTCTGCAGCCCGTGTCCTCTCCCGCACCAAACTCCATGACCCCATCTCCCGCACTGCCTCCCTCTCCTTCAGAGGATCCAGTTCAAGATCCTGGTCCTCACCTACAAAGCCCTCCATGGCCTCGCCCCTCCCTACCTCTGTGATCTCCTAACCGCCTACCAACCCACGCACGACCTCCGCTCAGCCGCCTCAGGCTGCACGAATTCAAGATCCTCATCCTCACCTACAAGGCCATTCACGGCCTCGCTCCCTCCTACCTCTCCAACCTACTATCCCCCTACCTACCTGCCCGTACCCTCCGTTCCTCTGGCTCCGGTTTGCTCCACATCCCCCGCCCCAACCGCCCTACCATCGGTGGCCGGGCCTTCAGCCTCTCAGCCCCGAGGCTCTGGAACTCTATCCCCCAGTGCCTTCGCCGCCTCCTCCATTTCCTCCTTCAAGGCCGGTCTCAAGACCTTTCTCTTTGACCGTGCCTTCAGCTCCCCTCTCGACTCTCTACCCCCTCCTCGCTCCCTCCCTTCCCTCCCCTCACCCTGACCATTTCCCCCCTGCTCGGTTCCCGACTCAACTGTCCAGCGCCTTGGGACGTCCTCCCGACGTGAAAGGCGCTCAATAAATGGAATCTTGTTGTTGTTGTTGCTCCACGTCTCCCGACCCACCCGCCCCACCATTGGCGGGAGAGCCTTCAGCCACTCTGCCCCACAACCTCTGGAATCCATCCACCAATCACTCCGCCTCACCCCCTCCTTAGCCTTCAAGTCCCGTCTCAATACCCTCCTCTGAGACCATGCCATCGGCCACCCCCCTTCCCCTCCCCTCCCTTCTCCCCCCTGACCCCAGCTCGGGTCTGAAATGCTGTCACTGTTCAGCACCTTGGGACGTCCTCCCGACGTGAAAGGACTGGACACATCTAATCTTGTTGTTGTTGTATTTGACTCACAGTATCTGTGTGTGTGACACAATATATATGTGTGTGTGTATGTGTGTCACGCTATTGTATGTGTGTTTGTGTGTGTGTGGGGGGGATATTTTTCACAGTTGGTGGAGGAAGTGTGGAACTTTCCCCAATAAATTGCAGTTGAGGCTGTAGCTGTTGATATGTCATAAGAAAGAATGAGGCAGATGATGGATGAGGGAATACGAAAGGCTTCTGTGCAGTGAGCACGAACGAGACAAGTGCAGCACATTTCCTGAGGTGGTGGGCAAGCTGCCAACGGAGACATACCCTCGCCCGGCTGGGCTGTTACTGTGCAGCTGTGCCAACCGTTCACGCTTGCGCTCTGGCACAAAGTTTGAGGTTCAAGGCTTGTTTGGGGATTTGCCCGGTGCCCAGTGTGGGGCCGGGGAAACCCTCATTCTGGGGGGTACAGACCTGTGGATGAGATGGTCAACTGATATCCTATCTGCCAGTTCCGGCCGATGTCAGAGATTCCAGTGTCACCGACACACACACACACAACGCGGAGGAGACTGAGAGGACACTCTGGAGGCCGTTGGGTAAGAGATCTGGAAACAAACTGCTGTTTCTTTCTAAAAGGCCGATTTGTTGTATCTTCACACTGTTTAAATGAGAAAAGCAAAACTGCCTGAAATGAGAGGACGTGTATTTGTGCCACAGTGTGGAAACAGCCTTTGAGTGGTTAAACAACAACAACAACACAGTTACATTTGTATAGCGCCTTTCCCATCGGGAGGAGTTTCCGAGGCGCTGGACAATCGGTTTTGGGACTTCGCTGGGGGTCGGGATCGGGGAGGGTGGAGGGCAGAGGGGGAAGGAGGTGACGGACGGCAAAGGTCGAAGAGGAGGGGCGTGAGATGGGACTTTAAGGAGATAAGGAAGGGTGTGAGGCCGAGGGACTGTGGAATGGAGTTCCAGAGAGTGGCTGAAGGCCTGAAAGCCAATGGTGGGTCAGTCGAGGTTATGGACGTGAAGCAGGACGGAGCCCGCTGAGCGGAGGGAGTGGGCACGTTGATAGGGGGTAGGAGGTTGCAGAGTTATGGGGGAGCAAGACCACGGAGAGCTTTGAAAGTAACGTCCAGGATCTTGAACTGGATACTCTGTGTGCTGCGTAGCCGGGGGAGTTGACCGAGGATCGGGATAACAGGGTCCCGGAGCCTGGTGCGGGAGAGGACACGGGCTGCAGAGTTCTGGATAATCTGCAGCCTGTGGGAGGGAGGTGTTTGTGAGGCCGACAAGCGGGGAGTTTGCGTAGTCGAACCTGGATGCTATGAATGCATGTATGAGGGTTTGGGCGGCTTCTGCTGTGAGACAGTGTTGGGGCTGGGCGATGTTGCGGAGGTGGGGAAAGGCGGAGAGGGTCATGGCAAGGATGTGGGGTATAAAGGACAGTTGAGGATCGAACAGGACACTGAGGTTTTGTGTTGGCTCCGTGAGATGAAGGAAGATGCTGTTGGCGCCAAAGGCACGGAGGTGCTGACGGGAGCCGAGCAAACGAACTGCAGGAATTGTGTGGTATTAATGTAGTGTGGCACATTAATGGGATGTGGCGTGTGTGGTATTAATAGGGTTTGTGGTATTAATGGGGTGGGTGGTATTAATGGGGTGGGTGGTATTAATGGGGTGGGTGGTGTTCATGGCGTGGGTGGTGTCCATGGGGTGGGTGGTGTTCATGGGGTGGGTGGTGTTCATGGGGTGGGTGGTGTTCATGGGGTGGGTGGTGTTCATGGGGTGGGTGGTGTTCATGGGGTGGGTGGTGTTCATGGGGTGGGTGGTGTTCATGGGGTGGGTGGTGTTCATGGGGTGGGTGGTGTTCATGGGGTGGGTGGTGTTCATGGGGTGGGTGGTGTTCATGGGGTGGGTGGGGGTGTTCATGGGGTGGGTGGGCGGTGTTCATGGGGTGGGTGGGCGGTGTTCATGGGGTGGGTGGGCGGTGTTCATGGGTGGGTGGGCGGTGTTCATGGGGTGGGTGGGCGGTGTCCTGGGGTGGGTGGGCGGTGTCCCTGGGGTGGGTGGGCGGTGTCCCTGGGGTGGGTGGGCGGTGTCCCTGGGGTGGGTGGGCGGTGTCCCTGGGGTGGGTGGGCGGTGTCCCTGGGGTGGGTGGGCGGTGTCCCTGGGGTGGGCGGGCGGTGTCCCTGGGGTGGGCGGTGTCCCTGGGGTGGGCGGTGTCCCTGGGGTGTGTTGTATTGATGGCGAGTGGGGCTTTGAGGTATTTATGGTGGGATTTGCCGGTTCCGGTGGGTGATGAAGATCAGATGGCGCTATTGGAAAAGGGATGGAGTTTCTCTCTCCCGGGTCCTCGCCTACAATCACCTAAATAGAATCGGTCACTCTCTTCACGGCCGTTTGTGGGACACTGCTGTACGCAAACTTCCTGCCACGTTCCACCCACAAAATACAGTCAATTCACTTCACAATATATTCTGTGAAGCACTTTGAGACTTCTCAACAACGTGATAAGGCGCTGTGCCAAATACAAGGAACGTTGTTATTACCCCATTGTTATTGGTGGTGGGAGTGTTGGATTTGCCCCATCTCAGTCCCGATGCCCCCACACCCCTCCCCGTGCCTTTCCCACCTTGACTTCTCTCACGGTTCCTCACCGCTCGGCCTCTCTTGTTCCACTATCCCTGAGCTTCAGCTCCAGCACAACTCTCCCTCACGAGACTCTGTTGGTCCTTCACCTCTATCTGTCTCCACGTGTATCTCGTTGGTCATTTCCTCCCCTCCACCCACTTGGCTTCCAATTCCCAGCTCAGCTGTGCAGCCAATGCTTAAGCTCTTTGGGATGTCCTCCTGACTTGGCCGTATGAATGTAACTGTGTGTTGCTTTATTGGTGAGTGAGGTGAGGCTTTCTTTCGCACATTAACCCCATCACTCCCACCCTCGCCCGACTTCACTGGCTCCGCATCCCTCAGAGGATAGAATTCAAGATCCTCGTACTCACTTTCAAGCGCCCCCTCCCACGGCCTTGGACTGTGCTGTATCTCTGACCTTCTGCCCCCCCCATCAACCTGTCTGCTCTCTTCACTCAGCGGCCTCTGGCCGGCTCCAGGTCTCCCCGTCCTACCCGCCCTACCAGCGGCTGTGGGGATTTCACTCTCTCTGCCCACACTTTTTGGAACTCCATCCCACACTCCCTTCTCCTCGGTCCCTCTCTGGTCTCCTTCAAGGCACGACTCAAGACCCTCCTTTTGACAATTCCTTCAGCCGCCCTCCTCCACCCTCTGCTCTCCCTCATCCTTCCGCTGCTCCTCACGCTCGGGGTCTGCTCCCTGATTGTTCATTGACGTCCTCCCGAAATGAAAGGCGCTTTGCAAACGTAATGTTCTTGTTGTTGTTGTTAACCGAATGAGACTGAGAAGTTCCAATTAGGAAACCAGGGCAACCCTCAGGGAAGACACAGTCACTGCCCCCACCCACGCCCCCCCACGCACACCCCCCACGCACACCCCACACCCACACCCACACACCTCCCTCACACACACCCCCCACACCCACACTGTCCAGCACCCACAACCCCCACCAACACACCCCCACTCACACCACCCCCCTCAGCCTCACCCCTCCCCACTCACACGTACCCCCACCCACACACCCCCACAACCCACACGCCCCCCACACACACACACCGCCCCCNACCCACACATTCCTACCAAACTCTTCGAGGCCCCAAATCGTCAAAGGACAATGTGAACCTGGACCATGTCCTCGCGACCCCCCGAGCGGGTGACCGGATGGCAATTTCCGGCATGGCAAGCCCGGCCTGAGACTTGTGACCAAGGGCTCAAGTCAGCTGCCATTCCAATGTCTCCCCTTCCTCCTGTGAGGGCAGATCACGCTCCTCAGATTGGAAGTGACTCAATACCGATCCCATCATCAGAGGGCCTTCAGCATTGCTGTCGCCAGGAGATCAATCATTCCCACAATCCTCGACATTACAACACAACACTACACAACGTTACATTTGTACAGAGCCATTCACATTGTGGCTGAGATTCCTTGTGCTCCTCACGAACGAACCCCAGCAGGAAAATCTTTCCAGGTGTTGGCTCGAGGAGGAACTGACAAGAACAGATCCTACAGTTGATCCTTGTGGAGTCTTGTGGCTCAGTGGTTAGAGCACATGCCTCGCAAGTGAGAGGACCTTGGTTTGAATCCCGGGAAGGGTGAGTCGTTAAGCAGGTTTCAGTGTAAATCTGTATTGTATCCTCACTGGGCCTCACCATCTGCCCTCCCGTCAACTCCCCAACACTTATCCTGACCTCAGATGATGCTCGGACTCACTGCTTCCTACCCCTGAGGTCTGCTGCCCGGCCTCTGCACTTATAGCGCTGCTCTACTGCTCACTGTCTCTTCTATCAGTGACGGCACATTCAGCACTTACTCTGGACTCTGCTCTTCTCTTCCCGGCCTCGAAAGGCATTGCTCTCTGACTCTGCATTTGGCCAACACTCTGACCCCGGTTACACTTTAGGAGCTACATGGATTTACTCCTGCCGACCTCAACACCATGTCTAACATATAATAGTGATAAGTTGGTCAATCAATCCACGACTGTTTGGGGGACACTGCTGTCCTCAACTGTCTGCTGCGTTTGTACAACATATAGTCAGTTCACTTTACAGTAGATTCTGTCAACAACAACAACAGCATTACATTTGTAAAGTTACTTTCATGTGGGGAGGACAACACAAGGCATTGAACAGTCAGGGATCAGAACCCGAGTGTCGGGGGCAGGGTTGGGATGAGGGAGGGCGGAGGGTGCAGGATGGATGGCTGCTGAGGCCATGGTCAAATAGGAGGGTCTTGATTGGTGCCTTCAAGGAGGCGAGAGACGGAGCGAGGAGAAGAGATGGTCTGATGGACTTTCAAACAGTGGGGACAGAGAGGTGAAAGCACAGCCACCGATGGTAGGGCGGGTGGGGGGGAGACATGGCCGGAGTCTGCTGATTTGGGGGGAGTGGGTAGGTTGATAGTGGATGGGTGGGGGCCCGTGGGGGGCTGCAGGTCAGTGATGTTGCAGTGGGCAATGCCGTGGAGGGCCTTGAAAGTGACGTGGATTTTGGATGCTATCCCCTGAGGGATGGAGCCAGTGGGGCCGAGTTCCCAATCCTCAGATGCTCTAAGGTCCTCTATCAAATGCAAATGTTATTATTATTAATATTATTATCATTACTGACACAGAGCTTCTCACACTGAATGACTGTCTCAGTTTGAATCCCGGGCAGTGGGAATCGTTAGGAAGATTCCTTATCCACGTGCCTCTGTTTGCCTTCCAACAAGTTGGAACCAGTTTTTAACCGATGGGGTATTTTTCCCTTCATAAAAACAGGAAAATTAAATAAAAAATAACGGTCACTCAATGCACGACTGTTTGTCGGACAATCCTACGTGCAATTGGCTGTCATATTCCACCCACAAAATACACAGTCATTTCAAACCAAGGATTGTTATATTATTGCTGTACCTCAGTCCAAAGGCTGAGAAGTCAGCAATGCAAGTTTGTATTGCACTCTCGCTGGGCCCCACTCTATGCCCTCGCTCCGTCCTACCCCTGAGGTCTGCTGCCCCGGGCTCTGGAAAGCTAACACTGCTCTCCTGCTCACTGCTCCCTTCTACCAGTGATGGCACCTTCAGCTGTTACTCTGGACGCTGCTCGTCCTCTTTTCCCGGCCTCGAAAGACGTTTCTCTCCGACTCTGCACTTGGTCAACACCCTGAGCCCGTTTACACTTTATAACGGTTACACGGCTCCCGAACTCTTAACGCCATTTCCTAAAATTAACAGAAATAAGTCGGTCAGTGAACCCACGACTGTTTGTGGGACGTTGCTGTTCTCAACCGCTGCCGTGTTTGGCACAATATACAGTCAATTCACTTCGACGTACATTCTGCAATCAACAGCAACAACAAAATGGCGTCTGTAAAGCAGATTTCCTGTCGGGAGGACGTCACAAGGCGCTGAACGAACAGGGATCAGAACCCGAGGGTCGGGGGCAGAGTTGGGGTGAGGGGGGCGCGGAGGGTGTATGATGAGCTGCTGATGACATGGGCATCAAAAAGGTCTTGAATCGTACCTTATTTGAGGAATGAGACGCAGCAAAGCAAACAGATTGTGGAATGGAGATTCAAATAGTGGGGGCAAAAAGGCTGAAAGCTCAGCCGCCGAGGGTTGGGCGAGTCGGGCTGGAGGCCAGGAACAGGCCGGACGGAGTTCGTTGAGTGGAGGGAATGGATGAGGTGGGGTGTGACCTGCTGGTCAGAGATGTAGGAGTGGGCAAGGCCGTGGAGGGCCTTGAAAGTGAGGACATGGATTTTGAATCCTATCCTCCGAGGGATGGGGGACAGTGGAGCGGGTGAGGGTGTGTGTGATGGGGTCACGGAGCCTGGTGCGGGAGAGGACAAAAGCTCCAGATTTCTGGATGATTTGTGTCTTGCGGAGGGAAGAGTTGGGGAGGCCGACATGGAGCGACTGCCCATAGTCGAGCCTCGAGGTGATGAATGCATGTTTGAGGGTTTTGGCAGCCTTAGGCTTGTGGCAGTGGCGGAGTCGGCCATGTTGCAGAGAAGGGGGAAGGCAGAGCGGGTCATCGAACGGATATGGTGGAGAAATGACAGTTGAGGGTCGAACAAAACACAGAGAGGACACACGGTTATAATGGTCAGTTTCACAAATAAGTTGCACAAACCTGACGGCATTTAAGAATTTGAAAACACAACGTTTCGCCCACAAAACACGCAGTCACTACACTTGACAGTGCATCCTGTGAAACGCTTTGAAACGTCGTGAATATTTGCTGAGCTGCTCTATCAAACGCAAGGATTATTATGATTAATATTATTATTATTATTATCAATAACACAAAGCTTTTCACACTGAATGACCATCTCAAACTCTTCACAACTTGTACTGTGAGACAGACCCCGTCCTGGACTATGAAAGTCCCAAAACACTTCACCTGTCAACGGGAATCCCCGAATTGGGAGGCAAACAACAACGACTTCAGATTACACTTCAATACGGTCTTTCACATCGAGAGGAAGTACCAAAGCGATGGATTTTAAGGCTTTGTACCCATGTTGGGGGTTGGAAAGATGGAAAGAAGAGCGGGTTAGAAGGTTGGGGGGTTTGGGAGGGAGACTGAAGCATGGACCAAGGGGAATGTGTGGAGGAAGCAAGCGAGAGGGCGAGGTTGGGGGTTAGAAGGTACGGGATTGGGAGGGAGACTGAACGCACAGTGAAAGAGGGAGATCTGGAGATGGGCCTTGAAGATAGCAACCGAGGGGGCGAGGTGGAGGGAGTCTGGGATGGATTTCTAAAGTGGGGCCAGAAATGGCAGTAACCCACGAGCAAGGCAATACCCCACCAGCAAGGCAATACCCCACCAGCAAGGCAATACCCCACCAGCAAGGCAATACCCCACCAGCAAGGCAATACCCCACCAGCAAGGCAATACCCCACCAGCAAGGCAATACCCCACCAGCAAGGCAATACCCCACGAGCAAGGCAATACCCCACCAGCAAGGCAATACCCCACCAGCAAGGCAATACCCCACCAGCAAGGCAATACCCCACCAGCAAGGCAATACCCCACCAGCAAGGCAATACCCCACGAGCAAGGCAATACCCCACCAGCAAGGCAATACCCCACGAGCAGTCGTGAAATGAGTAACAATATTATTATTATATCAGTAGGCAGGTCGGGAATTATTGAGTAGGCCATCGCCAGCCGAGCCGGGGAAGTAGGATCAATGGTTGATAGTAATATTAATCACAATAATAATAATAATCCTTGCATTCGACGTCGCATCTGATCACGTCTTCGAGACGTTTTACTGTGTGTTTGTGGGCGAAACGTTCTGTTGTTAAATTCTTAAATGCACTCCGGTTTGAAACCGTCTTCGTGGCACTAACCCTTCTAATCGCTTGTGATCTCGGCGGAGCTGAGGCGTTCGCTGCACTGCACTGCGCTTCGGTTGGCTCTGAGCTCTCTAAAGGGCCTGTGGTGAGAGCTGTGTCTTTGGCCCCTTTCAACTGATAGGTTTCAGCTTCACACCGAGATGAAAGGCCATTTTCTTCTGCTGTCGAGATCAACACGTGACCTTCCGATCCAGGTGTTGGCAACCACACGTTAGAGCAAACGTCTGAGAGAAACATACAGAGATGCTGTGATCTCCACAGAGTTACAAGGCGTTGTCAGTCCGGCTCAATGGGTAAAGCTCCTGACTTTGAGTCAATCGTTTGTTGGGTCAAGTCTCAAGTCAGGATTTGGAGCTCATATAGTCCAACGAGACATTCCAATGCTTACGCGAGGAGTTTGCTGCATTTGGAGGTACTTTACTTTGGAAGAGACGTTAAAGTAAGGCCCTGTTTTCCTGTTAAAGTGGACGCTAATGATCCCACTATTAGGAAAAGGGAGGGGAGGTTCTCGCGGAGTCCTGGCCAACAATCCTCCATAAAAATGGCCATTCATTTCACGGCTCTCTGGGATGTTGCTGTGTGCAACTTGGCTGTTGTGTTCCCGATTAAGTGGAGTCCCGCAGCTCAGTGATTTGAGCACTCGCCTTGCAAGCGAGAGGACCCGGGTTCGATTCCCGGTCGGGGCAAAATGTTGGGCAAGTTTCCTTACTCAATGCACCTCTGTTTACTCAGCAATAAGCACAAACCCGGTTGTTAGTCAATTCATAAATAGGTTTTCTGGGGGTTATAGTCCTTTGTTATAAAATAATGATTTGATCACCGCTGTGCACAATTGGTTGCCCAGTTTCGCCCACAATCTATGGAGGCAATTTACTTTACAGTGTATTCTGTGATGTACGATCAGACGTCTCGAAAATGCGATGAGTCGCTATATCAAATGCAAGGATTATTATTATTTATTGTAGAATAATATACACTATGCCACCTCACTTTACAGTGTAACATATGAACCACTTCGGGACATCCTCCCAACATGAAAGGCGCGATCCCAAATGCAAGAATTATTATTATTTTATAATGTGTACTCTACATAAAAAAAGAAGAGTGAAGGCGATAGACGATCAAATCTGCAGCAGATTTCAGAAAGCTGCAAAACAAAAAGAGTAGTGATATTGGGGGACATCAATTATCCTAACAGAGTCCGGTAAAAAATAATGTACAGGAGAGTGAATGAGGAGAGGCAATATACGTTAGATAGTAGAATCTTAAAGGGGGTGAAGGGTCAGAGGGACCTGGTGGTTCATATCAGTAAATGTTTGGTGGTGGCAGGACAGGGGGATAGAGCTGATAATATGCTTTATAAAGGAGGGCATAGAATACAAAATTCAGCAATTTATCATGAAACGTTATAAAGCACTGGTTAGGCCTCAGCGAGTGTTGTGTTCATTTCTGGGCACTACACGTTAGGAAGGGCGTCACGGCATTAGAGAGGGCGCAAAGTCGATTAACCAGGACGGTATCGGGAATGAGGGACTTCAGTCATCAGGAGAGTCCGGGGAAGCTGGGACTGTTCTGCTTGGAGCAGAGAAGGTTAAGAGGACATCTAATAGACGTTATTAAAATTGTGAGGGGATCGGCCGGGGTGAACAAGGAGAAACTATTCCCACGGGCGGGTGGGTCAGAAACCCGAGGACACCGATTTACAATAGCTGTTAAAGAAACAGAGGATCGGTGAGTGAGATTATTTTACACAGATGGTCGTTCGGATCTGGAATGCGTTGTCTGAAATGTTGGTGGAAGTCGATTTGATAACAGCTTTTAAGAAACAAGAAGATTTTCTTTGGGGAACACGTTTACAGGGCTGTGGGGAGAGAGCAGAGGAGTGGCATTAAATTGGAAGCTCTTTTCAAAGAGCCGGCACAGACACGATGGGCCGAGTGGCCTCCTTCTGTGCTGTATAATTCCATGATTCGATGTGGGTAAGTATTAGCAGAGCATTTTATTCAGCGAATCTTCCCCCAGTGCCTTCAGAAGATCACTGGAGAGGAGCTGATGAAATCGGCCCATGACCTGCTTTATCCCATTTCTCGCCGCTCTCCCCTATCGCCGTCTGATTGCAGATTTACAACGTTACAGCATAAAAAAAACACTCTGAGAAAGTTTGTGCTGGTGCTTTTCAGCACATGAGTCTAATCGCCCTCTCACACAATTCTGTAATGGGTTCCATTAATCCAATACCACTTTTAAATGAATCCACGTCCTCTCTCCATCAGTTCCAATGTGAAATTCCCTATTCCTACCAACGTCTGATTTCTCAACCCCCTTTAAGTTTATTTCTGAGCCTCTCAATACATTGCCGCTCTGTTCAAGAGATATGGCTTCGGTTGTGGGGTTTCCTTGTTGCCTAATTTGCTTTTTCAGATCATGTTATTTAAAGCTTTCTGTTAAATTCCTTCAGTGCTCAATGGTGCTTTTAAGCTTAAAATATTACAGGCGCGGAATGGGGAGTTGACCAACGTTTATCGGAGGTGGGTTTTTCTGGGGGTTTTGAAGTGAAAGGAAAGGGATTTGGGGAGAATTCTGGGGGACGGGGAGTTGAGATGGTCAATGGTTGAAGCCGAGGCCGGTGTTGCGGGGATGGAGTAGGTGGGAAATCTCTGTGGCCAACAATCCACCAAATACAATTGGTCATTTCTTTCCTGACTGTGGCACATTGCTGTGCAAAGTGGTCACTGCATTCTCCCACAAAATACACAGTCACTCCATTTCACAGCGAATCATGGAGCGATTTGAGACGCTCCCGCAAGGTGAGAGGCACTGCACCAAATGAGAGGATTATTATGATATATTATTATAATGAGCAGCAGTTGAGAGGCGATACTGACAGGAGTTTCAGTGCTGTCCACACCTACGCCATATTGCACCGAGTCCTCACTTCCAGAACACATGCGTCAGTTTTATACGGCCGTCTCGTTCACGATACATTTCCATTTAAGGCAACATTCAGATACTTGGTTTTCATAGACGAGATGAAAGAACCTACAAGTCATTTTGGCTATAAATGGTAATCTCACATTTCATTGGCTGATTCCATCGGACTGAACGGCGGATCTGATACATGTGCCAAACCTCTGGGGAACTGGAGTGAAAGGGGTGGTTTCTGAGTGACTTGTTGTGAATTCTGGCCTCTGGTCGGATCGGGGATATTACACAGTGTTGGAGTGCAGTCAGCGCTGGGTCAGGGCAACACGTGGCCACAGACGAGACTTGGGACAATGCTGTGGCCACTAATCGTTGGCTTTCTGCTCCAGAATTGGAAATGTAAGTTCACATTTACTGCCACTTTTGTTCTTTACCAATACCATGGGCTCTGGACAACACGTAGCTGATTAATCAGGTCTAATGCTTATCACTGGGACCACTCTGGTCGCTCGACAAGCAAATTCTCTTCATTATTCGGGTGAAATTTACCCAATTTACATTCACATCAAATCTGTTGTAGAACCTCAGCAACATAGACATTTACAGGACAGAAGTGACCATTTGGCTCACTGTGTCCACGCCAATTCTATCCAAGAGCAATCCTGTCAGTCCCGTTTGCCGGCCTTTCCCGTTATCCCTTGAATTTACTCCTTTTTAGATCTCTTCATAAGAAACCTATAATAATAATAATAATCCTTGCATTTGATATAGCGCTTTTCACATCTTCTACACATCGCAAAGTGCTTCACAGAATATGCTGTATTGTGGATTGACTGTATATTTCTATATTTGTGGGCGAAACGCGGCAGCCAATTGCGCACAGCAGTGTCCCACAAACAGCCGTGGATTGAAAAACCTGGAACTTTAGAAATTCTGGAGGAATAAAAGACCGAGGTCCATATAGATCGCCATCCACCTTCCTGGTGGTCACATGCTCATATATCCCAAAATACTTATTTAATACTTTCCATGATGTTGTTCCCTAAAATCAACATTTCTTGCCTCAACGTCTCCCTTGGGAGCCTTTTCCATAGGTTTACCGTTCGCTCACTGAAATAGTGTTTCCATTAATTCTTTCCGAATTGACCCCCTTCAACCGAAGGCTGTGTTGTCTGGTCTCACTATCCTGGACCAGTTGCAACAGCTTGTCATGGTCTACATTGTGTAGACCCTTTAGCATCTTAAAGCCAACAATCCCATCGCCTCTCAATCTACTCTTTTCCTCTGTGAAGAAACCAAAGTTACTGAGTGGCTCCTCATGGTCCAGTCCCTCCATTCCCTCAGTGACTCTGGTCGCCCTCCTCTGTATCGTCTCCATTTCTCCCATTTCGTTCTTGAACAGCGGTGACCAGAGCTGCGCACAGGACTCCACTTTGTTCCTTATTGAGAGCCAATATGGATTCAGTCAAAACTGGCATTACCGACAGGACATTTCACACCCTAACCACTCTGTGCATGAATAACTTTCTCCTGATCTCCCCGGGTGTTTGTTTGCCAATTATCTTAAACCATTGCCCACTGGTCACTGAATCACTGACCATTTGCCAGTCAGTAGGAGGCCACTCAGCCCATTGCCCAGGACCCAGGAGAGCTGTAGGTCATTGGTTAAAGTACAAGAGGACTTGGGTTTGATTCCTGTCGGGGAAATGTTGGGCAAGTTTCCTTACTCCTCACGCCTCTGCTTACCTGGCGATAAGGCGGAATACGGTCTTTAGTCGATTGGTCGGTCGCTTTTTCGGGGATAATAAATTCTTTTAAAAAAGAACAATAATAATTTGATCACTCAATCCAGGACTGTGTGTGGGACACTGCTGTGTGCAATTGGCTGAGGCGTCTTTCCCACTAAGAAACAGTCAATTCGCTTTACGGTATATTCTGTGAAGCGCTTTGAGACGTCCAGAAGATATGAAAAGCGCTGTAAGAAATGCAAGGATTATTGTTGTGTCAGTGACAACTCCCTCGGAGTCGGGAGGGGAGAAATGTTGGGCAAATTTGCTCACTCCACACACACCCACGTCTCTGTTTACCAAGAAGTCGGTAAAAACCTATTTAGGCAAATCACCTCCATTGATACATCGAATATAATAATCAACTCCTCACCCTTTATATCTGAAATATCATCAACTAATCACCAGTGATATCTAAATTTTAATCTTAAATCATTGATAGGTATAATCATCAACTCATCGCAATTGATGTAATAATAATCCTTGGATTTGATAATAATAATCCTTACATTTGATAATAATAATCCTTACATTTGATAATAATAATCCTTGGATTTGTTGTAGCGCTTTTCACATCTTATCGACGTCTCAAAGCGCTTCACAGAATAGACTGTAAAGTGAATTGACTGTATATTTGTGGGCGAACGCGGCAGCCAATTGCGCACAGCAATGTCCCACAAACAGTCGTGGGTTGAAAATGACCAATTTATTATTGTTTGTCTTGGAGGGATTATTATTAGGGCTGTGTGTGGAGTAAGGAAACTTGCCCGCGGTTTCCCTCGGCCGGGAATTGAACCCGGGTGTCTCGCTTGCGAGGCGAGTGCTCTAACCCCTGAGCTACAGGAATCCTTGTTCCATTTATACTTCATGGAAGTCCCTCCTGCGTCTGAGCACTACTCTCAGGCGCTTCACAAACCTCAGTATTCTCATGAAAACAGCTCCAGTTTCTCTCGTCTCTTCATCACCAGTGAAACGGAGATGAGATTTCTCTGCAAAGTATTTTCATTCCTTTCAGTTTACAATTACTGTATTTTTAAAATGTTCCATTCGTCAATGAGAGAATGATGTCGCGTATATTTATAAAATGTGTTTATCGAATGCTGGATTTAGTTAATTACACACGATCCCACATTTCAAATTCATTTAATTTACAATGCAAAAGATTTAATTAACCTCTAACGTCGAAGGAGTGACACTTAAACTTTACTCTTATTAATTTATTTGATGGGGGAAATTTGCAAAATTCCTTAACAGATTTGACGTGATATTCGTGGCATTTTCTACCCCGAACAATTTTCACATTACATTTGTAATGCATTATCACAAATTGTCTTTGCAGATATTTCCCCAATTGGGGCCATCAATCAGTTTATTGCTGACCGATGGCCCAATTTAGGGCAGAGTGAGGATTCTCACTGTTTACACATCATATTTCACATGAACACCGACCGGGAACCCACTGACACTTATAACTTAGGTATAACTTAAAGCGGTTATAATAAACCCCACTGAAATATTCACCGTATAATCAACAAACGGCCAGTCACATATTAGCAAATTAATCGTTCCCAGTTTTAAACAGTAACTGTACAAGAACCAAAATTCATTTGGAAGATGTTTTTAAACTAAAGCGTCTTGGAATAAAGGCCACAGTGTAAGTTTAGGTTTATCCGTGTTTGTGTTATCCGGTTCCTCGGGTTCGCTGTGAGGGCCACAATCAAAGACTGTGAACACGTTCATGTAAAAACCCATTTAAACAATAAAATGAATTGTGACATTTATATCAGTGAATCCCAGACCGATCCATTCGGCCCATCGAGCCGGGGCTGGTATTGCTCTGTCCATGGGGAACCTCGTCCTTTCCCACTGTTCCTCTCACTCTCCGTCCCTGCAATATTCCTACTCTTCAGTGAAAAGAACTGCAATGGAAACGTTCTCCTGATCTCCCCAGAGGTGTGTTTGCCAGTTATCTTCAATCAGTGCCCCCGGTCACGGAATCACTGTCCATTTGACGGTCAGTAGGAGGCCGGTCGGCCCATTGGGTGTGTGTCAGTGCTCTCGAAGCCGCGTAGGTCGAAATCTTGGGCAAGTTTCCTTACTCTACACACCACTGTTTACCGAGCAGTCAGTGGGAACCCCAAACACTGACCCTCCAGCACCGTGGGACGTCCTCCCGACGTGAAAGGTGCTCCACAAATGTAATTGTGTTGGGTTGTGGTTGTTGTCGGGCGATTGGCTTCCCGGGGCAGTAACGTCTCAAAAAATAAACCGATCAATAAACAGTGTCGCCGCGCAATCCACGATGTTTTGTGAGACACCACTACGTGCAATTCGCTGCCGCATTTTGCCCACAAAATATACAGTCAATTCACTTCACAGTATATCCTGTGAAGCGCTACGAGATCCTCAAACACGTGATAATCAGTATATCAAAGGCAATGATCATTATTATTATTTGCCTCAACTCATCGGCCTTCCCTCCCACAGTCCTTCCGATGTTTTAACGTATTTATTTCATGTCGTTGTCAGAGTGTTTGTGGATTGTTTTACAGCCACTGCTTTTGCTGACACTCTGTGCACTGGTGACACGGAATGTAAAATGATCTCTGACGTTGTGTTTCGGTGCTGCTCCAGAAACGGATTCACCGTCAGCGGAAACGCTGTTTGTATTCGAGGGGGAAACTGTCAAATATTCATACCAACACACATACACAAATACATACACACACGTACATCCACACACACACACATACACAAACAAAAACACACACACGTGTACACACACACACACATACGTGCACACAAATCCTTTCATAATTCCCCTTTCCAGACAGTTCCCCAATTCCCCGTTTGAAGTTGAATCGATGCGTTTCATTACAAGTTCTCAAAGAGGACGAACACTGCGGAGAAGGAGAGTGAGAGGAACAGTGGGATAAGGCTGTGCTCCTCATGTCCAGAGGAATACAGCCGCGGCCGATGGCCGAACGGATCACTCTGGGATTCACTGATAGAAATGTCACACTTGTTTTAAGGGTTTACAGGTTTTTTTACATCAATGCTTTCTCCCTCTTTGATCCGAGTCCCAATAGAAAGCGGAGTGAACTGGTAAAGCAAACACAGAAATAGAATTAAACTGAAACTGCGGCCTTTATTCCAATCACTGTATTTTATATCCATCTTCCGAATTAAAACGGCAGTTTTTCCTCAATTCAGGAAACGATTTGCTACAGTCCATTTACAGACCATAACCGACACAGACTTTACACTTTACACTTTACAGTACATCATATGAAGCACTTTGAGGCATCTCAGCCATGTGATAAGGCACTGTGTGAACTGTAAGGGTTATTGTTATTATTATTGTTAAACGGCTATGAATTGCTGATTATGACCAGAAATTATTTTACTTTTACATTTTAGATATAAATGGCAATAAGTTGATGATGATTTAGAGATAAACGACGATTAGTTGATGATATTTTAGATATAAACGGTGATTAATTGATGATATTTTAGATATAAACGGCGATTAGTTGATGATAATTTAGAGATAAACGGCGATTAGTTGATGATATTTGAGATATAAAGGGTGAGGAGTTGTTTATTATATGAACGGCTTTTGGGCAAATGTGTCTGTGGTTTCCCCATTTCAGACGTCACTGGGGCTCAGTCTGACTGTAACTGCTCACGGCTTCACTGTGTGTGTGTGACTGTCTGTATTCCTGTATCTGTGTGTGTGTGTGGGGGTGGGGGGGTTGTGTGTGTGTGGGGGGGTGTGTGTGTGTGGGGGGGTTGTGTGTGTGTGGGGGGGTTGGTTTGTGTGTATGTGGGGGTGTGTGTGTGTGGGGGGGGGGTTGTGTGTGTGTGTATTGGGGGGGGTGTTTTGTGTTGTGTGGGGGGTTGTGTGGTGTGGTGAGGGGTGTTGTTGTGTATGTGTGTGTGGGGGGGTTGTGTGTGTGTATGGGGGGGGGTTGTGTGTGTGTGAGGGGTGGGGGTTGTATGTATGTGTATGTATGGGGGTGGGGGTTGTATGTGTGTGGGGGGGGGGGTGGGGGGGTGTGTGTGTGTGTTGTTTGTGTGTGTGTGTGAGAGACTAAGCGTGTTTGTGTGTGTGCTGGAGGCGTGTCTCACTGTGTGGGATGGTGTACGGTGTGTTAGTGACTGAGTGTTCGTGTGTATTTACGTGTGTTTATATGTTTGCGTGTGAGAGACACAAAGCTGGTTTGCGTGACTGCCTGTGTGTGTGTCTCACTGTGTGGGTGTGTGTCTGTGTGCGTGTTTGTGTGTATCTGTGTGTGTGTGACTGTGTTAGGGTTAGGGTTGAGTGTCTGTGTGTGTGTCTCACTGTGTGGGTGTGTGTCTGTGTGCGTGTTTGTGTGTATGTGTGTGTGTGTGTGACTGTGTTAGGGTTAGGGTTGAGTGTTTGTGTGTGTGTCTCACTGTGTGGGTGTGTGTCTGTGTGCGTGTTTGTGTGTATGTGTGTGTGTGTGACTGTGTTAGGGTTAGGGTTGAGTGGTTGTGTGTGTGTCTCACTGTGTGGGTGTGTGTCTGTGTGCGTGTTTGTGTGTATGTGTGTGTGTGACTGTGTTAGGGTTAGGGTTGAGTGGTTGTGTGTGTGTCTCACTGTGTGGGTGTGTGTCTGTGTGCGTGTCTGTGTATCTGTGTGTGTGTGTGACTGTGTTAGGGTTAGGGTTGAGTGGTTGTGTGTGTGTCTCACTGTGTGGGTGTGTGTCTGTGTGCGTGTTTGTGTGTATCTGTGTGTGTGACTGTGTTAGGGTTAGGGTTGAGTGGTTGCGTGTGGTTGAGCACACGCGTGTGTGTGTGTGTCCGTCTCCGCTCACAACACGTCTCTGCATAACATTCCTAAATAGTCTGTCATTCGGGTCAGACCTTGAACCGAGATCTCAATGGTTCGGTGGATGTTAAAGATCCACAAAGTTATTGGCAAAGAGAAGAGAGTTTCTCTGTGTCCGACCCTCAATCTCCAGATTCATTGCTCATCACAGTTTAGCCTTTCCTTCAGCCGCACACACCCCGGTCTCCCCGTCACCCCCACACCCCTCTCTACCCCTCCTCCCCACCCACAGCCGTCTCCCCGTCACCCCCACACCCTCTCTACCCTCCTCCCACCCACAGCCGTCTCCCCGTCACCCCCACACCCCTCTCTACCCCTCCTCCCCACCCACAGCCGTCTCCCGTCACCCCCACACCCCTCTCTACCCCTCCTCCCCACCCACAGCCGTCTCCCCGTCACCCCCACACCCCTCTCTACCCCTCCTCCCACCCACAGCCGTCTCCCCGTCACCCCCACACCCCTCTCTACCCCTCCTCCCACAAACACACTCTCCCCTTCCTCCCCCACACTCTCCCCTTCCTCCCCCCACACACTCTCCCCTTCCTCCCACACACTCTCTCCTCCCCACACACTCTCCCCTTCCTCCCCACACACACTCTCCCCTTCCTCCCCACACACACTCTCCCCTTCCTCCCCACACACTCTCCCTTCCTCCCCACACACTCTCTCCCCTTCCTCCCCACACACTCTCCCCTTCCTCCCCACACACTCTCTCCCCTTCCTCCCCACACACTCTCTTCCCTTCCTCCCGACACACTCTCTCCCTTCCTCCCCACACACTCTCTTCCTTCCTCCCCACACACTCTCCCCTTCCTCCCACACTCTCTCCCCTTCCTCCCCCACACACTCTCTCCCTTCCTCCCACACACTCTCTCCCCTTCCTCCCACACACTCTCTCCCTTCCTCCCCACACACACTCTCCCCTTCCTCCCCACACACTCTCCCCTTCTCCCACACACTTCTCCCTTCCTCCCCACACGCACTCTCCCCTTCCTCCCCACATCTCTCCCCTTCCTCCACACTCTCTCCCCTTCCTCCCCACACTCTCTCCCCTTCCTCCCCACACTCTCTCCCCTTCCTCCCCACACTCTCTCCCCTTCCTCCCCACACACTCTCCCCTTCCTCCCCACACACACTCTCCCCTTCAGACTTGGATATTTCTGAGACTCTGTTTATTGACCCCTTGTTTTCTGGTTTAGGTGGTTATGTGGACTGTGGGGCTCCCGCGGGAGGTGAGTCACTCTCTATTTGCATCCGTTGTATGATTCCTTCACCGTCTTACAACAACAACAACAACAACTTGCACTCTCAGACGCTATCCTGTGTGGAGGGCACTATATGAGAGCGCTTAACAGTGGTGGAGCTCGACTCCGAGTTGGGGGAAGGGGGAGGAGGCCGTCAGTCCGATCGAAGGGGATAGTTTTCAGGCGGTACTTGAAAGAGAGGAGAGAGGGGGCAAAGCGGAGGGTTTGAGGGAGAGTATTCCAGAGTTTGGGGGCGTAGTGGCTGAAAGCACGACCGCTGATGGCGGGGCGGAGGGTTGCGAGGTACAAGCAGGAGCCGGTGCCAGTTGAGCGGAGGCGCGGGTGACGGATTGGGGAGTAAGGAGCTCGGAGACGTAGGGAGGGGCCGGGGAGTGAATGGATTTGAACACGAGTGTGAGGACCTCGAAGTCAATCGATTTGGTAATTGGCCAACGGAGCCCGGCCAGAACTGGTGAGATGTTGGTGTGGAGTTTGGTCCGGGTCAGTGTACAGGCGGCAGAGTTTTCAATGAGCTGGACCTTGTGAATGGTGTAGTGGGGAGACCGGCGAGGAGAGCGTTGGGTTAATCCAAACAGGAGGTGACCGACGCATACGCGATGGCTTTGGCTGCATTTGGGGTAAAGTGCGATGGGTTGCGGGCAATTTGGTGGAGGCGGAAGAAAGCATTCCTGGAGAGAGACCGGATGTGGGGAGGAAGGACAGCTGGGGGTTGAATCGGATGCCAAGATTGCACACTGGGCTCCGTGGAGTCCAATACCTGTGGTTGGATCACTGGCCTCACAAGCGCGAGCGATACGCTCCCTCCTCTCAGCGGAAACGGCCGACTTCAGGTCCTCGCACCTCCCGCTCCACCATTGGTGGTTGGGCATTGAACATCTCTGCCCCCACATTCTGGAACTGTATCACGCAATCCCCCCACTTCATCCCCTCTCTTGCCTCCTTCAAGAACTATCTAAATAACGTTCTCTTCGACCGAGCCTTCGGCCATCCTCCCGTCTCCACCCCTCTTGCACTGCCCCCGTCCTGACCCCAGCGCTCAAATCGAGTCCAAATTCTCTGACTTGGACATCTTTCTGAAGCGACTGCAAAACAAGTGTAAGTTGTTGTTATCGTGTGTGCATCGTGTCCCATTGACTGAAGGCCTGTGGATTGGCCTCAATCGGGAACTGAACCGAGTCCACCGCAGAGCGTTGGCTTTGATTCCCGTATTCCGTGGCCAGTCTCGTCACCCGGGAGCGGCTGATGGGGACGGTTCGCTTTGCTGCTGGAAGTTTGATGCACCGCAGTCTCTTACTGCGGTTTCTGATGTGTTACAGAGAGCGTGAAGTTGAGGCTGGTGAACGGAGGCAGCCGGTGTGCTGGGAGAGTGGAGGTTCACTTCCGAGGAATATGGGGCGCAGTGGGAAATCCGTCATGGGATCTGCCGGATGCTGCGGTTGTTTGCCGGGAGTTGGGCTGTGGAGCTGCCGTGTCAGCACCAGGAAACGCATTGTTTGGGGAAGGATCGGGACCACATATAACGGCCTATATTAACTGCAGAGGGATGGAGACTGCTCTGAGTAACTGTTCCTCATATCCATGGAACCACCATAAAGGATACCCACACACTCGGGACGCTGGTGTCATCTGCACAGGTGAAAACCACGTCTCGTAATCTTTGAAAAATTGACCAACCAACAAACTCTGGTAACGGTACATCACAGAATGCATTGGTCTGTTATTATAAATTCAGAAGATCAAAACATTGGGTCCAGATAATAATAATAATAATAATAATTCTTGCATTTGATATAGCGCTTTTCACGTCGGGAGGACGTCCCAAAGCGCTTCACAGAACACACTGTAAAGTGAATTGACTGTATATTTGTGGGCGAACGCGGCGGCCAATTGCGCACAGCAATGTCCCACAAACAGTCGTAGATTGAAAATGACCAATTTATTATTGTTTTGGGTTTTGGAGGGATTATTATTTGGCTCTGTGTGGAGTAAGGAAACTTGGCCAAGGTTTTGCCCTCTGCCTGGACTTGAACTCAGGTCTCTCGCTTGCAAAGCGAGTGCTCTAACCACTGAGCTACAGGACTAGATCTAGAAAGACATTTGCCCATACAGTCTCCACCCTCCAGAACCTCACCCCAATCACTGCTGCTTTTTAAATCAGTCTCTGGCAAACTGTTCCAGTGATTACCGTTTGGTAAAGAATCATCTCCGAGTATCTGTCCTGAAATTGCCCTTTACGACTCTCACTGTATGTCTTCTTGTACTCGATAAAAATAATTAAAACACCAACAACAAACAAACAATACACTGCCACATATGTTGGGAGGAGCTCTCAAGGTGTTGCACAGTGAATGGTTTAATGGTTTGCACGTAACTGGGGATTGTATTTGATAGGGAGTGGATACAAGAGTTTCTCCCCCAAAATACAGTCAATCCACTTCACCATATATTTTACGAAGCGCTTAGAGACATCTCCAGGACACGATCAATCCCAACAACACAAGTTTCAAATTAAGGAGAGATGACTGAAAATGATTGGCATTGGTTGTGTGTTGCAGACATGACAGGTGATAAAAAGCCCAGACTGGTGAACGGATTCAGCCGGTGTTCGGGGAGAGTGGAGCTGCACTCTGGTGGTCAATGGCACACGGTGTGCGGAGCCGCCTGGAACATGGACACGGCTGGAATTATCTGCAAAGAGTTGGGCTGTGGATT